>NC_083589.1:20132604-20432604 GCF_027579695.1 Neoarius graeffei | reverse complement strand
GCATCTCACCGGGACAGGGCATCCGCATTGCCATGGCGCCTGCCAGCCCTGTGGACAACAGAGAAGTTAAATGCTTGCAAGCTGAAAAATCATCTGGTAACCCTACTGTTTGTCTCCTTGTTCTTGGCCATCCACTGCAGAGGGGCGTGGTCAGAGTTCACCATGAAACGCCGGCCCAGGAGGTAATATCGTAGGGATTCCAGGGCCCAGGTAATGACGACACACTCTTTTTCAACCGTTGAATAGTTCTTCTCTCTTGGGAGTAGTTTTCTGCTTAGATATAGGATGGGATGTTCCTCACCTTCATGTACTTGAGCGAGTACAGCCCCCAGCCCCACCTCTGAAGCGTCTGTCTGCACCACGAACTCCCTCTTGAAGTCTGGTGTCACCAGAACCGGACTGGAACAGAGGGCCTGCTTCAGGTTGATGAAGGCTGCCTCCGCCGCGGGATTCCACTTCACCATTCTTGAGTGCCGTTTGGTTGTCAGATCTGTCAGGGGTGCAGCAATGGAGGCAAAATTGGCAATAAAATGCCGGTAGTAGCCGGCTAGGCCCAAAAACGACCTCACCTGCTTCTTGGTGAGGGGTTGCGGCCAGTTCTGTATAGCCTGCAGCTTCGCTTCCTGGGCAGTGTTCAGATTGGGCGGTTTTAAGTGGATTTTGGCAGGTTTTGAACATATTTTGGCTGGAAAACGTCAGCAGTATCTGGCAACGCTGTTCCTGGGGCTTGACTAGTCCCCAGCCAACGGTGTACCCCAGGTAATTGGTTTCACTGAAGGCCAGTCTGCATTTTTTCGGGTTTGCCATCAGACCTGCATCTCTGAGGGAATCAAGCACAGCTTGTACACGGGGTAAGTGACTGTCCCAATCCGGACTTTGAATGACCACATCATCTAAAAATGCAGCTGCATACCTCTTGTGGGGAGCCAGGACCCGATCCATTAAGTGCTGGAACGTGGCCAGCGCTCCATGCAGACCAAATGGAAGCCTTGTGTACTGGTAGAGACCTTCTGGTGTGGCAAAGGCCGTCTTCTCCTTTGATGCCGGGGTCAGGGGCACCTGCCAGTATCCTTTTGTAAGGTCCAGAGTGGTGAGGAACCGGGCATGTCCTAAGGAGTCTACCAAGTCATCAACATGGGGCATAGGGTATGACTCAAACTCTGACACCTCATTCAATTTGTGATAATCATTGCAGAATCTCACCGACCCATCTGGTTTGGGAACCAGGACGATGGGGCTTGCCCAGGCACTTTTGGACTCTATGACTCCCAGCTCTAGCATCTTTCTCACCTCCTCCTGGATGACCACCTTGCGAGCCTCTGGCACACAATAGGGACGCTGGGTTACTGTTCGGCCCGGGACGGTGCGGATCTCGTGTTGGACCACCTCTGTGTGCCCGGGGAGTGAGAAGACGTCTCGGTTGTGGTCCACCAGCTCTAGGGTCATCTGCTGCTGGTGTGGGGATAGGCCTGGCCCCACCTGAACCTCCTCTCGGGCAGGTTCTTTGGACTCTGTTGGGGGCAAACAACTGAACAATGCCTCCCTGGCGTGCCATTTTTTCAAGAGGTTAAGAGCAATTCCAGCGTTATGGACGTGACACTTGAACTCAAAATGGCAACAAATGACCAAGTGCATGTTTTATTGTCTCCCAGTATTTAAACAGGTGTTGCATATTTTAAGGCTGTACCATACTGGAGAAGTGATAGAACAAGAACAATTCCCATAGTACATCTAGGGCATGCCAGAAAACGCCAATAAAAGATGCGTTATGGATGTGACAGAAAAAGTATCACTTTTCTTGGGTGACTGTACATTTTTATCAAACTCTGTGAAATCGTAAACCTAATGTCGAAATGGAGATATCCATTTGATAGAGGGGTCCAAGGTGAATATTAAAAAATCTTTGTTTAAAATATTTTGTATTTCATGCAGAGTTTCAGAAGGAAAAGTCAGCGTTATGGATGTGACAAAATTCCGTTATGGATGTGACGCGTCTGAAATAGACATGGCATATGTTTAGAAAATCAGCAATTTAACCACCACAACCCTTTGAAAAACTCTCTAAATATCAGCTAAAACTATCAAAGTTCTTAAATAATATTTAGGATGGCTATTGTTTTGCTGTTTTGTGGATTTTAGCATACATTTCTGTGGCTTGTGGCAATAATATAGAATTGTACATGATCAAAGTTGGTTTTAGCTTGGGTTTTACATTATAAGAAAGAAAGACTGACAGTGACACATTAGGTTGGTTACAAATTGGTTCAACTTATTCACATCTGTAAAATACAGGCCTAGGTGATATCTCTGGGAGTGGTTTTGATGTATTACATGTTGCTTTATTTTTGCATGGTGAGGTTGACATTTACATGGAATTGCCCTTAACGTGATATATCTGCTCAGGTTTTCTTTTATCAGGCTGTCTCACCTTATAATTCACTTCTCCTACCCGCTCGATGACCTCATACGGTCCTTGCCAGGTTGCCAGGAACTTGCATTCCACGGTCGGCACCAGGACCAGCACTCTGTCCCCCGGCTTAAACTCTCTCGGCTGGGCAGGTCGGTTGTAGGAGGCCTGCTGTTGCCATTGAGCAGTCTCCATGTGTTCACGCACTATTGGATAGATGGCCCTCATTCTCTCCTTCATGGCCCCGACATGCTCGATCAGGGTCCGCTGTCTGCAGGGTTGCTCCTCCCAAGCCTCCTTGGCAATGTCCAGCAGCCTTCTGGGTATGTAAGAAAGCAACAGTTCAAAAGGCGAAAAGCCAGTAGAAGATTGAGGTACCTCTCTTACTGCAAACATCAGGTATGGCAACAGCTGGTCCCAGTTCCGCCCATCCTCTTCAATCGCCTTCCTCAGCATGGACTTCAGAGTCCTGTTAAACCGTTTGACCAACCCGTCTGTCTGGGGGTGGTAGACAGATGTTTGCAACTGTTTGATTTTCAACAGAGCACACAGTTCTTTCATCACCCTGGACATGAATGGACTGCCTTGGTCCGTCAATATTTCCTTTGGAATCCCCAGACTGGTGGAGAGGAGGAACAGCTCCTTGGCTATCTGTTTGGAGGTAGCCTTCCTCAGGGGGATGGCTTCAGGGTACCGGGTCGCATAGTCCAGGATGACCAGAATGTACTGATTCCCCCTGGAGCTTTTTGGCAAAGGCCCAACTATATCCAGTCCAATCCTCTCAAAAGGAGTTTCGATAATTGGTAAGGGGATGAGCGGGTTATGGTATGGGGGTTTAGGCGCCACCTTCTGGCATTCTGGGCAACTACGACAGTAATTCTCTGTTTCCTTGCGCACTCCCGGCCAGAAGAAACGCTGTAAGATCCTTTCTTTTGTCTTCTCTACACCTAGGTGGGCCCCCAGTGGATGTGTGTGTGCCAGGTTGGGCACAGTCGCCCGGTGGGGCTGTGGTACAAGGAGCTGTTCATGCACTTTGTCATTTTTCTTCACCACCTGATACAGTAGGCCCTGTATAATTGCAAAATGGGGGTATGTAGGGCTTGCTGTAACCCCTAACAGCACACCCTCTAGCACCTGCACATTTCTTAAGGCATTTGCAAGTGTGGGATCCTGCAACTGGGCAGTACCATACTGGCCTGTGAGAGGGGGAAGCTCCTCGATGCCTGGGGCGTCTTCCTCGTCAGAGCTCGGAGAGCTTTCCAGGGTCACATTCTCTTCTCCAGTCTCTGGGCCAGTCTCTGTGTCAGCCTGGGTGCCTGTCGTCCCTGCGAGGGCAAAAGCAGGGATGCGGGGTTGTGCGGGTTGCACTTGTGTGGTGGCAGGACGAGTCTTACCTCTCTGACTGCAGGGTACCCAGGCTGGCCTCTGCTGGGTCTCTCTCCACAGCAGGTGGAAGGTTGGACAATCTCACCCAATCAGAACAGGAACAGGGAGGGAATCAACCACTCCCACCCTCATGTGTATAGTCACCCTGGTGGTGGTCATTTTTAGTTCAGTGGTGGGGTACTCTTTGGTGTCCCCATGGACGCAGGAAACTGGGAGAACTTTGTCAGTGGTCAGACATGATGGATCCACCAGATCCTTATGCACCAAGGTGACCTGACTACCCGAATCTAACAATGCCTCGACATCACGGCAATTCACAGTCACTGGGCAGGTGGGGGGGGTCGATCTGGGGGCCCGTCTGCAGCCCCAACGAGTGATACAAACAGCTGGGCGGAGGGTGAGCTGGAGGACCCTGCAGTGGGCATAGGCTCGTCCACCGGTTTCCCACACTGCCAAGACATGTGTCCCCTGCCCCCAAACCGGAAGCATTGTCAGGTGTCACCATCACGGGGAATCCTAACCGGACCCAGCTGGCTTCTGGCTCCCCCTGGAGCATAGCCAGGTCCTGCTGTGGCTGGGCCCCTTGGGTTTTTTGGGGTGGCCTCCCCCTGTCAACAGTGGGGGCGCAGTCCTGGGGTCCTTCCTGGAAGCACGGAGCATTTCTGTTGTGGCCTGGTACTTTTCCACAGCTTCAACAGTCAGTTCAGCTGTGGTTAGGGCTTGTTGGCTGATGAAGCGCTTCGCCTCATATGACAGGGCTCGAATGTAGTGATCCACGACAATGGCCTCCACTACTGCAGCCACTGTGGTTTTCTCAGGTTCCAGCCGTCTCCTCACGATTCTGGAAAGTTCATGCATCTGCGCACGGGGAGCCTGGTCTGCTTGAAAGGTCCAGCTGTGGAAGCATTGAGCCATACCAAACTTGGTGAGCCCATGTCTGCTGAGGATCTCAGTCTTCAGAGCATCATAGTTCGTAGCCTTGTCAGGGGGTAGGTCTCGGACAGCGTTCAATGATTCTCCCATTAAAAATGGGGCTAACAGTCCAACCCACTGTGCCTTGGGCCATCCTTCCCTAGTGGCCGTGGCTTCAAAGGTGTGCAAGTATGCCTCAACATCATCTGTAACCCCCATTTTGGAGATAATCACTTGCCTTTATTGGGCCAACGCTCCGAACAGCCATCTTCTTCTGTAGCTGCAACTCCTCTGCCTTCAGTTGGTTGGCTTTCCTTTGATCCTCCAGGAGGGCCACGCTCACCTGCATTTGGGCTTGCTGGCCTGCAATAAGGGCCTTCAAAATTTCCTCCATCTTGTTATGCAGAGGGCCTATGGTTAACTGGGAAAATTGAGCAATCAAATGTTCAGTGTCCTCCTCATACATGCACTATTATTGGTGATTGAAATGCCCACATCCTCCACCATATGTGACATCACGAGAGGTTGGCTGGCTCTCAGCGGGACCCTTCAATCAGTGCAAGGACACAAAGGTTAAAATAAATCAAGATTTTTAATGTTATGCCAGGAGATTAAACAGAAAAGGTATCTCAAAGTCCAATGTTCAAACAAAGATGGATTCCCAAAAGTCAAACTCAAACAATGTCTCTGGCTTTAGAACAACAAAATTATAGGCAGGTTTCCTTCAGTCCAATATCCTTTTCACCAAATAAACAAAATCTTCTGCCTTACTTTGAGTCCAGTCAATAATCCCTGTAGTCTTCAGCCCGGTGGCAGTCCCATAGCAGGCATTCATAACACAGGTAAGTACTTCAGTGTAAAATCCTTCAGGTAAGAATTCCAGATAAACTTTTCAACAAATACTCTGCCCAGCAGGTTTCACTCAGCAACGAGAGTCCATGAACCTCTCTACCCTCTCCTCCACCTTCACACTGAGAGTTTTGAGCTCTCACAAAGCCCTCTTACTCATTAGGCCCTCATTGGCCACAGGTGTGCTGCCATGTTGTGTGCTGAGGGGTGAAGTTCCTAACTCCACCACCAGATGGAGTTATAGCTGCTAGTGGTTGGAGCCATCTGTGTGGGATATAGCACCCCTCCAAGACGCAGCCTCTCAGGATGTCACACATCCCCCCCCTCGTGCTCAGTGCTCGTGCTCAGTGCTCTGACTCCAGTGTGACTGAGTAAGGTGACAAGTTATGTTTCATTTAATATAGGTAATTTAAAATATATAATATTATTTAGAAGTGGGCACATAGGAAAGTGTAAAGTAAAAAGTTTCTGTCAATATGTTTATCATGTGTGTATGATGAAAAACTCATGAAGATATTTATCTAAATACATGACCTACTCATTCTAAACCTTTCAAGCTTTGCTGGCGAAGCTCTCAACCCTAGAGAGTTAATTTCCACTCACCTCTCTTGTTCCTGATCTTGACATGGGCAATGGTCACCTCTCATGTGTCCCCATGCACACAGGTAATCTTGAGTGTACTGCAGCACCCTGCAGCCATAGGTAGAATTAAGGGTTGAGCCAGGGTGATAGTGCTGCAGGAGTTAAGCAGGGCTTCCAGTGGTTGGTCCTCCATCCACACAGGGGTGCTCGGGAGATAAGAGTTGATGGATGAGTAAACGGCACAGCCAGCGAGCCATGGTTTCTGGGCTGGAGCCGAAAAGGGTTGCTCAGGTGCATTGGGCATGGGCTCATCGAGGGGCCCTAGAGAGGGAGCAGGGTAGGGCAGGTGCCTTTGGGCTATGGTGTTGGGCCAGGAAGTGGGGGCAGACAGTCCTACATCCCCATCCTCATTTTCACAGTCTCCCATTTGTTCAGGTCCAGGGTTGCCAGGGAGCACTCCAGGGCATCCGCCAGCTCATTGGGGGTCTGGGGAGGCCTCATCCCAGTGGCCATGCACTCTACAGGGTGAAGAGCCTGGAGGAACTAGTCCATAGCAATCCACTCTACGACCTGCACCGCTGAGCAATGTACAGACTGCAACCAGTGCTTGGTGGTCTTCAACAGTTCATCCATTTGGCTGTGGGGGTTGACATCAGCCTGATAGGCCCAGCAGTGGAATTCTGTCATGACCTTGCAGGAAAAGAACCAACATTGCCTCAAGATCTGTTTCTTCAGAATAGGGTAATACTCTGCCAAGGCCAGTGGGAGGCTGAAGTAGGCCAGCTGAGCTTCTCCCATGAGGAGGTTAGCCACAGCCTGAGTCCATTCTTCTTCTGGCCAGCCTTCCCTATACACCACCTGCTCAAATGTGTACAGGAAAGCTTCTACATTGTCTGCTGGGGTGAGTTTGGGGAGTAGACGGAGAGCTTCCTGGTGGAGATGGCTTGGGAGAGGAGAGGCTCTGGCCTGTTGCTGCAGCAGCTACTGGGTGGCAATTTGGAGACCTTTAGTAAGTTCTTGTGTCACCTGCTATTGTTGGAGGCTGGTCTCCAGGGGGTGCTGCAGGAGTGGTTCCATGTGAAGGGTGGGTGGGGGTGTCATGTTCACATTCTCCACCAGTGTGAGACTCACGCTGCAAGGTGGGGAGAATTATTGATGATTATGCCACTCCAGGCATGTGTGATCAGCAGGCCCTGCCCCCTGGCCATACTGGTTCTGGCTGTCCAAAACAATGGTGTTGAAGAGCTGCTGTTTCTTCAGCACTGTGGGAATGGTTGGGCAAGGAGCAGTGCACTGCTTTGACAGCGGTTTTCTGGAGACACAAAACCCAAGTCCTCAGTGCAAATATCAGTGAATTTTATGAAAAATTAATGAAGGGGAAGTGTAGGGAGAGTGTAGTGTGAGAGCAGTGCAGTCTGTGCAGGAGACAGGGAGCCCTAGCCAGCCTAGAGTGGGGTCACTGGCAGGTGCTGACTGTGCCAGAGTCTGTCAGCATCCTAGTGGGAGAGAGAACAGGGTTGATTGCTGGGGAAATGTATGGAAGGCTTGAGCTAATTGTTGTCATCCTCTGCATCAGCAAAGTTTTCTGCCCAGAGAGAGAGGGAGAGGGAGAAAGTGCATGAGCCAAAGAGCACATTCACAATTCTATCAACCTCTGAGAGTTGCCACACCTTTTTATACTCACCTGGCTGCTTGAGGAGGGTGAATTAAGGCACCGATTATGCTGCTCCAGGCATGTGTGATCAGCGGGCCCTGCCCTCTGGCCACACTGCTTCTGGCTGTCCAAAACCATGGCATTGAAGCGCGGCTGTTTCTTGAGTACTGTGGGAACGGTTGGGCGAGGATCGGTGCACTGCTCTGAGAATGGTTTTCTGGAGCCGTCATCAAACATGGAATAAGCAAGGCTTGGTAAAGTCAGGCATGAGACCAATGAGCATTTACTTTGCACTGCAAGTGTACTGAGAGTCCTTTTATACTGTGCAGTGATGAGGTTGTGATTGAGAACAGGTGTGTGCGATAATCAGTACTCTGGAGACTGAGGTGCAGGTTGGTTATTGTAGTCCATAGAGCCCATATTTGGAGGCCACTGCGAAATCTGGGAAGTGGAGTGTTGATTCTGAGCAGGTACAAATGTGACATACTGATGGAGACAAAAGTACAAAACTACTCATGACAACTGCAGTCTTAAAGTTATCATGGCAATTGTAGTCCTAAGCCATCATAGAAACCTGTTTGTATTGATAGTCCAGAGCCATCTTCTAAGTGTATCTTTAGACTGTCCATTTTGGACCATCCTCCACAGGAGGGAAATGATGAGAACTCCAGCCAGAAGTAGGACATCAGGATGGATCAGGGGCTGTATATATGGGGCCATCCTGACAGAAGCAAAGTGATGAGAACTTCAGTCAGAAGTAGGGAATCAGGATGGATCAGGCAGGTCAGGCAGAACAGGAGAGGCCAGCATCACTGGTAACTTAGGAGTGACGTGTATCTCAACAGAGAGAGAGAGAGAGAGAGAGAGAGAGAGAAACACAGATTGTTAGGTATGCCCATTGTTCCCTAATGGTTAACAACTGTGTACATTGTGCAAGTGCAAACAGGGACTCTGGCAAGACTAATAACTATGATAGCATAACTAAAAGTGAGATCCAGAAAATAACAGACATGAGGAAACTCTGGGACATAAAGAGGCCAGCCACTCCACCATCAACAAACCTGAGTGAATGCATGAGTGTGTGTGTGTGTGTGGGGGGGGGGGGGGGGGGGGGACAGCATCCAAACATCTCAGTTTACCAAAATACTCTATGACAAAGAATCCTCCAGATCTGCTCCTTTATCTAATAAAAAGCTATTTAACAACAGGCTTGACTAAACAAATATGTTTTCAGCCTAGACTTAAATACTGAGACTGCCTGAGTACTGAACACTACTCATTTAACTGTGGAGTTTTATAAGAGAAGGCTCTGCTCCTTGCTGTAGCCATCACTATTTGAGGTACCAATAAATAGCCTGCACCTTTTAATCTAAGTAGGTAAATCATAAAACACCAGAATTTCTCTCAGGTAGTGTGACATGAGACCATTCAGTGTTTTATAGATCAATAGTAGTACTTTTTAAGTCTCCTCCTGCTGGTACACAGCCTCTCCACCATCAAGATTCCTGCAGTGCCTCCTTGTGGCCACACACGGTAACTAGGTATCTTGTGGTCCCAGGCCAAACTGTAGGGCAGGGGTGTCCAAACTGATCCATAAAGGGCCGTGTGGCTGCAGGTTTT
The DNA here is from genome assembly GCF_027579695.1 of Neoarius graeffei. NCBI lineage: Eukaryota > Metazoa > Chordata > Actinopteri > Siluriformes > Ariidae > Neoarius > Neoarius graeffei. Next base: position 20,423,194 of record NC_083589.1, on the reverse strand, counting down.
CATTCCAGCCATGCAGCAGCACACCTGACTTGGCTCATTCAATCAACTGTCTTCACACAGTCAAATACTTGCAGCCACACCCACCCTTGATTAAAGGGTGGGTGTGTCAGTTGATTGAATAAGCCAAATCAGGTGTGCTGCTGCATGGCTGGAATGAAAACCTGCAGCCACACGGCCCTTTATGGATCAGTTTGGACACCCCTGCTGTAGGGGATCTCAGAGCAGCAGTGGGCCCCAGAGGTGCATCATGCAGGCCCATTGGTGTATGGACATGCCCTGGCATCTGCCAACCACTGTCCCAGCTATGAGTTAAATAGCACTTCTGCTGCCTTGTGGGTATCCTCGTGAATGGAAAAGGCTAAGGGAGCAAACCCCAACAGAAAACCCAGCTTGGACTCCATTAGGCAGACACATGCACTGAAGCATTGTTTTGGCAACTCCTGCAGCCAACCTATTGCCAAATGTATCTGTTCACCATTCCTTTGGATCACACCAGCAAGGCCAAGAGGGGAGCCTTGTTGCCTGGACAACACAAGGCTTCCATAAACCTTGCCCAGGCTTGTGCCCTGGAGAGGAAACTCCAGCTCCACTATGCTGTGGAGGCACAACATGGGAGATTAGCAGTTACCGGTTATAAGCCTTTTCTCAATTGGTATAGAGATGGGTGCCGGGGCTACCTCCAATGGTGGGAGAGATGTTTAGATCTCACTGGACAGCTACCACCTACCTTAAGCTGGGCAGCCCCCAGCCAATTAGGTGCTGTCCTGCCACAGCCTACCTGCTTCATTGGGTGCATGAAGCTTAGGGATTTATACTAACAAGTGGACTGTAAACTTATGCACCATGCAAAGCCAAGAGAATAAAGCTTCCAGCATTATGCCTGGGATGCTGGAATGTTAGGACCATGGTACCTGGGCTTACTGATAACCTACAAGAGATTAGCGATGTCTGTAAAACTGCAGTTATAAACAATGAACTCCTGAAGCGAAAAATTGACATCTTGGCCCTCCAGGAAACATGACTCCATTCATCAGGCTCACTCAAGGAAAAGGACTACACCTTTTTCTGGCAGGGGAAGCCCCCTGAGGAAACCAGGGAACAAGGAGCAGGTTTCTCTGTCAGGAACACTTTGCTGGGAGCAGTAGTACCACCCAGTGGTGGCTCAGAGAGAATCCTAGCTCTCTGCCTGAATACATCTATGGGACCTGTCCACCTTATGAGTGTATACGCCCCAACGCTCAGCTCCCTCCAAGAAATAAAGGATAGGTTTTATGATGAACTTGAGGCGACTGTGAAAAACATCCCCAGCTGAGAACAGCTCTACCTGCTTGGTGATTTCAATGCTAGAGTTGGAACAGATCATGACTCTTGGCCATCTTGCCTGGGACACCACGGCATTGGCAAAATTAATGAAAATAGGCAGCATCTCCTCAAGTTCTGTGCATATCACCATCTATGCATTACCAACACATACTTCCAGTCCAAACCAATTCACAAAGTCTCTTGGAGGCATCCATGTTCAGGTCACTGGCACCAGTTAGATCTGATCATAACACATGTTGCATCCTCCAAATCCACAGCCTACACAGTGCAGTCTGCAACACAGACCACTCCCTTGTGCTCTGTAGAGTCATGCTACAGGCAAAACATTTACACAGAGCCAAACCAAAGGGAGCCCCCCTACATCGACAGTAGCAAAACAGCTGACCCAACTAAAGTTGTAGCCTTCCTCTCTGCCCTAGAGGATTCTCTCCCCCACCTGCCCCAATCCTGCTCTTCCCAGCAGTACTGGGACGGCTTGTGGGACATCATCCACAGCACGGCCCTGGCAGTTTTTGGCAAAAAGTTGGGAAGGCCAAATGACTGGTTCAATGCCAATTCAACAACATTGGCTCCAATCCTCGAAGAAAAACATACCACCCTCATGAATTACAAACACACTCCTAATGCCAAGACCCTACAGGCCCTCAGATATTCAAGGAGGAAACTCCAACAAGCCTCCCAACGTTGTGCCAATAGATACTGGCTACAGCTCTGCAGCAATATCCAATCAGCTGCCAATACAGGCAACATCATACTCATGTACAATGGCATCAAAAAGGCACTTGGACCATTACCTTGCACAACTGCCCTGCTGAAATCAGCCTCAGGAGAAACCATTGCTGACCGCTCCAAACAACTAGACTGCTGGGTGGAATACTACTCAGAGCTTTACGCCAGGGATAACACTGTCTCTGATGTAGCACTTAGGCATGTAGAGCATCTACCCATAATGGAAGAGCTTGACATGGAACCAACTACTGAGGAGCTAAGCAAAGCAATCAACAGCTTGACCAGCGGAAAAGCACCAGGCAGTGATGGGATAATTGCTGAAGTCCTTAAGTGTGGGAAGCCTGCTCTTCTGCACAGACTCCACAGGCTCCTCTGCCTGTGCTGGAAGGAAGGTTCTGTCCCACAGTACATGAGAGATGCAAATATAATCACCTTGTATAAGAACAAGGGAGACAGGAGTGACTGTAACAACTATCGTGGCATCTCTCTACTCAGCACTTTGTTAGAGTTGTCCTAAATAGACTCCAGGTCCTCACAGAGAAGCTCTACCCAGAGTCACAGGCAGGGTTCTGAGCCAGAAGATCTACTCTGGACATGATCTTCACCCTGAGACAGCTGCAGGAGAAGTGCAGAGAACAGCAAAAAACCCTCTACATTGTTTTCATTGACCTTACCAAGGCATTTGACTTTGTGAGCAGGAGTGGCCTCTTCCAACTAGTTGAATGGATAGGTTGCCCTCCAAAACTTCTCAGCTTCCTCCAGTCTTTCCACACCAACATGAAAGGCACTATACAGTATGATGGGTCCACTTCTGACCCTTTCACGATCTGTTGCAACGTCAAACAGGGATGTGTGCTGGCACCCACTCCATTTGGGATATTCTTTTCTCTCCTCCTGCACCAAACCTTTGGAACATCAACTGAAGGAGTCTACCTACACTCTAGGACAGATGGCAAACTATTCAACCTCTCCCGACTGAAAGCAAAAACCAAGATCAGATCACTCGTCATCTGGGATATGCTTTTTGCTGATGATGCAGCAGTGGCAGCATACTCCCAGGAACACCTGCAGACACTCATTGACTGGTTCAGCCAAGCATGCCAGGACTTCAATTTGACCATCAGCCTGAACATAATCAAGATGATGGGACAGGGTACTGAAGCCCTACCTTCCATCACCTTCAACAACTACACACTGGAAGCTGTATGCAGTTTCACCTACCTTGGGTCTACCATCACCAACAATCTGCCACTCGATGCTGAAATCAGCAGCCAGATCAAAAAAGCAGCCTCTACTTTTGGGAAACATACATCCAGAGTATGGGACAACAGGAAACTTACCATCCATACAAAGGTTTACAGAGCCTCTGTCATCAGCACACTCCTGTATGGTAGTGAAAGCTGGGCCTCATACTTACACCAAGAGCAGAGGCTAAACTCTTTCCACCTGCGCTGCCTGAGATACATACTGGGCATCACCTGGCAGGATAGGACCACATACACCACAGTCCTGGAGAGAGCACAGCTTCTCACCATATTATCTCTCCTGAGGCAGTGATGTCTCCACTGGGTGGGACATGTCTGCCAGATGGACAATGGTCGAATTCCAAAGGACATCCTATACACAGGGCTATCATTTGGCAGAAGGCCCATTGGCCGACCTCTGCTCTGTTATAAGGATGTCTGCAAGCAAGACCTCAAATCCTTTAACATCAATCCAGCCACCTGGGAAGATGCCGCTCAAGATTGTATGGCAGCAGGCACTCTGCACCGGTCTGCAGACCTATGAAACCACCTTGGCTCAGCATCGAGAAACTAAAAGAAAGTTGAGGCAAGGCAAGGCAAGGCAAGTTTATTTATATAGCACATTTCATACACAATGGCAGTTCAATGTGCTTTACAGAAGTAAAAACAAAAACAGTAAACAATAGAGAAATAAAATTACATAAAATAATTTTATCTTTATTCTAAAATAATTAATTAAAAGAATTAAAAGAAAATAAGAATTAAACAATAGTAGAAATAAAATATTAAAATGCCAAAAAGAAAAAGGAGAAAGAGAAAGAGGAAAAAAAAAACCTAGCAGAATAAAATAGAATAAAGTTAAAATAAATTTAAAACATGCAGAGAAAAAGATTATAAAAAAATGTAAAATATTAATTATTTAACAGAAAGCATCTGAAAACAGCTTGGTCTTTAACCTAGATTTGAAGCTGCCAACAGCAGGAGCATTTTTGATGTCCTCTGGCAGTTGGTTCCATAGCTGCACTGCATAGTAGCTAAAAGCTGCTTCACCACACTTTGTTTTAACAACTGGTTTTAATAGTAAATTTTTCTGTTGCGATCTGGTAGATCTGATTGGGTTAGGCCGCTGCAACATATCAGAGAGGTAATTGGGCCCTGTACCATTTAGAGATTTGTACACCAGCAGCAATACTTTAAAGTCAATTCTGTAGCTTACTGGAAGCCAGTGAAGGGACCTTAGAATTGGAGTAATGTGCTCTGTTCTTTTTGTTCGTGTGAGAACCCTAGCCGCTGCATTTTGAACCAGCTGAAGTCGTTTAATGGTCTTTTTTGGCAGGCCTGTGAAAAGGCCATTGCAGTAATCAACCCTACTAGAGATGAAGGCATGTATTAGTTTTTCCAAATCATGTTTTGACATAAGTCCTCTTAGTTTGGAAATGTTTTTTAGGTGATAAAATGCCGTTTTAGTGATTGCTTTCATGTGACTGTCAAAGTTTAGCTCACTGTCAATGAAAACACCAAGATTTTTAACCATTTCTTTAGTTTTAATCCCTTTTGTGTCAAGAATAGTGGTAATCCTGAGTCTTTCATCTTTTTTTCCAAATAGAATTATTTCTGTTTTATCTGTGTTCAGCTGAAGAAAATTTTGTGACATCCAGCTATTGATTTGATCGATACACTGGTAGAGACATTCAAGGGGGGCATAATCATTTGGTGATAGAGCAAAATAAATTTGGGTATCATCTGCATAGCAGTGATACAAAATTGAATTTTTATTGATAATTTGCCCAAGTGGGAGCATATAAAGGTTGAAAAGTAATGGTCCAAGAATCGACCCCTGGGGGACACCACAGGTCAAGGGCATTGACGTTGAGGAACAATTTCCCAGGGTAACAAAGAAGCTTCTATCTTTTAAGTATGATTTTAACCAATTGATAACTTTACCAGTCAATCCAACCCAGTGTTCAAGTCGATATAGCAGTATGTTGTGATCAACAGTATCAAAAGCTGCACTGAGGTCCAGTAATACCAGGACCGACGTTTTGCCTGCATCAGTATTAAGACGTATGTCATTTATAACTTTAATCAGCGCTGTTTCAGTGCTATGATTGGCACGAAATCCTGACTGAAAATTATCAAAACGGCTGTTTGATATCAAGAAGGCAGTTAATTGATTGAAGACAATTTTTTCCAGGATTTTCCCGATAAATGGTAGATTTGATATTGGCCTGTAATTATTTAACACTGAAGGATCCAGATTATTTTTTTTAAGAAGGGGCTTTACAACAGCTTTTTTTAGGGACACAGGAACAACACCAGTCTCCAAGGATGTATTTATAATTTGAAGCACATCTGTAATTATAAGATGAAGAACAGACTTAAAAAAGTTGGTGGGCAGAATATCCAGTTCAGATGTTGAGGAACTGAGATTTTGTACAGTTTTTTCAAGAGTCTCATAATCAATTAAACAAAATTCTGACATTGTGTTAAAGTTATCTATCTGTGTCATTGGTGATTGCAGTTTTTCAATTTTTTGCATCTGAGATATATTATGAGAAATATTCTGCCGTATTTTATCAATTTTACCTTTGAAGAAGGATGCAAACTCATTGCATTTATTAACTGAGAGAAGTTCAGGTGCTAATTGTGGTGGGGGATTAGTTAGCTTCTCTACTGTTGAAAATAGCACACGGGCATTGTTCATATTCCTGCTGATGATGTTGGAGAAGAAAGACTGTCTTGCTTTACGAATTTCATAATTATAATTACAAAGCATCTCTTTATGGATTTGATAATGGATGTGAAGTTTAGATTTGCGCCATTTTCTTTCAGTCTTTCTACATTCTCTCTTTAGCAGTTTAACAGCCGGGTACTGCTTCCATGGTGCTTTCTGCTTATCATTGATTCTTTTGATTTTGAATGGAGCAATATCATCCATAATTTGGGTCATATTTAAATTAAAAAATTCCAGTAAATCATCTACAGAGTCTGACATTTTGGTTGAGTTCTGAGAGAGAGCTTGCTTAAAAAGAGCACATGTGTTGTCGTTTATGACTCTCCTGCCTATAGTCGTTGAGCTATTCTGAATGTGAGGAGACATAGAAACTTCAAAGAAAACACAGAAATGGTCAGATAAGGCCAGGTCAACAACAGTATAAGAAACAGTAAGACCCTTTGTGATGACGAGGTCAAGAGTATGACCACGAGAGTGGGTCGGTCCCTGTACATGTTGTACTAGGTTAAAGTTATCAATAATTGCAAATAGTTCTTTGGCATAAATGTTATCAGTATTATCTACATGTAAGTTAAAATCCCCAGATATAATAAGACAATCAAACTCTAAGCAAATGACTGATAACAATTCACCAAACTCTTCAAGAAAGACTTTGGCTGAATGTCTCGGAGGCCTATAAATAGTTAATAATAATAATATGTTAGGAGAGCATGTAACAAGTGCACATAAGTGTTCAAAGGACATAAAATCACCAAGTGAGGATTGTTTACATTGAAAAGAGACTTTGAAAATATTTGCGATCCCTCCACCTTTCCCTTGTCGGGTAACATTCAAAAAATTAAAATTTGGGGGAGCTGCTTCGATAAGGGTGGTAGCACTATTTGCTTGATCCAGCCAGGTTTCAGTTAGAAGCAAAAAATCAAGATTGTGTTTACAAATAAGATCATTAATTAAAAATGACTTGTTTAAAAGTGATCTAATATTCAAAAGGGCTAGTTTTACAGTAATATTTGATTGTGCACTCTGATGCTGTTTTAAAACAGGAAGGAGATTAGATTGGTTCACCCCCAGGGTTAAATGTGCTCTATGTTTTCTGTTTCTTATCAACACAGGAATAGTGTCAACATCGGATCCCTGCTTTTTTCTACATCCATTTGCAGGGACCCAGAGTACATCAAACAAGACTTTCTAAATGTTCCATTTGGTTTGAGGGTGAAAGGACTGGAGATGACCTGTATCTTTTGGATGGTGAAAAAGATTTGTAGCCAGCTGAAAGTCCTGGACGAACACAATTTTGATGAACTGGGTACACTGCTTGTCGCGACAAATTTGGACTAGAAAAAGAGAGCGTAGCCATAGGAAACAGTTTTTTCATGCTATTTGGGAAATCCATCCGAGGAGAAGTGGAGTCGTCTGTCCTTGAATGTTGGGAGGCCTGCAAGTCAGATGTTTGTGTGTCCTTGATGACGACTTGCAAAGATGATTGTTTAGGCTTTGTAACTATGTCAGTCTGCGACATCTTATCAACTGTTTTCCTCGGTGCTGGCTGAGAAAAGATTGCAAGTTTGTAGTGGTCTGCTAAGACTTTGGCTCCAATCCAGCTGAGTTCAGTGCTATTTGGCTTGTAGAATTCTTTGCGATTCCAAAAAAGATTAAAATTGTCTATGAAATTCATACCAAATGAAGAACAAGTTTTTCCAAGCCAGGTGTTAAGACTGAAGAGTCGAGAAAAAGCAAAACTTCCTCTCGCTGGGAGTGGGCCACTGATAAAAAAGTGGAAGCAGCAAGCTACCACTACCACTTCCTCAACATCACCAAATCTGGCCTACACCTATGACATCTGCGGCCAAGTCTGCCACTCCCGGATTGGCCTTCACAGCCACAGAAGATGCTGTGTCAAAGACTAACTCCCAGGCACAAGAAATCTATGGTCTTACAAGATTGCAATGCTGAAGAAGTAGTACTTTCTAATCAATGCAAAATTTGATTGGGAGCCAATACAGTAAGGATAACAAAGGGGTGATGTGGTCATATAATCTGGTTCTAGTAAGGACTCTTGCTGCTGCATTCTGCACTAACTGGGGCTTGTTTATGCACCTACTAGAACGTCCAGACAGTAAGGCATTACAATAATTCAACCTAGACGTAACAAAAACATGAATTGCACCAATTTTTTTTTTGCTAATTTATTTCAGTATTATACTACTTTTAAAAGGACTTTTAAAAGGGGGGTTCTTTAAATGGTTAGGAGTTTGTAGGCATCACATGAAACCTCTTCTGAAAGGAAAACAAACAATCTGTTTAGCAATCTAGATAGAACCTTTAAGAGTTTCCTCTAGAGAACCAAACTAAAGAATTAATAGAAAATATTTTTAAAGCATTAATTTATCTTCAGTAACAGCTTTATCCTGGATCTGGACTCTTTCCTGGTAACACTGGGTGGGAGAGGCCAGACAATGCAATCTTGATAGGATGCCCATCCATCACAGCCATCTACATACTCACTCACACCAATGGGCAATTTAGCATAGCAAATCTGCCTATGTGCATGTTTTTGTATAGTGGGAGGAACCCAGAGGAATCCTATGCAGACAATAACTTGAGCTCTGGCTCAAGCCCAGCAACCTGGAGCTATGAGGTAACAATGTTACCAACTGTAAACTTGTCATGAATTAGCATATTACACATATTATACATATGGGATATGTGTTTTATTATTTTGGCAGAAAATTATTTTCATGCTTGATCCAGTTGAGTGAAGCATAATGGCTCCGGTGAGTTGAAATAGAATGAAAATTGGTATTTTGATTTCATGGAGCTCTTTTAGGTTGGGGATTGAGTGTGTATGGGAGTGAAAGTGAAAAATCATCTCCAGGTCCAGATGTGCATGGTCTGTGTGAGGACATGTTAGAATGGGGTTTTACCAATGAGCTTGGTGACAAATCAGCAGAAATGCACAGAATTATGATGACTTACTGTATATAGACACAAGCTTCTCTGCTATCTCCAAGATATCTTATTCAACAAACCATTTTTATCTTCCATTGGCTATGTGAGCTGCATGTGGTGACTTCTAGGAAGATGAGCCATCTCCAGTCATGTCCACACGGTTCTGGCTCCACCTTGAGGGCATATGCGATTGTATTTGTTGTGGTGGTGCTGCAGATATAGTGCTCGATTCTTGTATTTCGGGTGCAGCTCTAACCTTGGATGAAGGTCGACATTACAAAGTGGATCAATAATCGAAATCAGCCAAAAATGTCAAACATACAGGCAGTTTACATTTACTAGCCAAGTACAGTGTATTGTTGAAGTGTGCATGCTCTTTAATTCTGTTCACTGCTAATAATATCACATAGATGACTTATTATAATTACCATTCCAGTGTTGGTCTCCAGTGTTTATTAAATGTCTCCAATTAATTCTGGTGAAAGAATCCATTGATTAATCAGCCACAAAAACATTAAACCCATTTTGAGCTGACTCAAAAATGGAGAACTGCCTCTTAGAACAGAGGCTAAACTGGGGATCCCTAATAAGAGCTATCACAATTCACAGAGCCTGTTCACTATTTTTCAAATCTCTGGCTCTAGCTCAATTATATTTGTGGCTTGACAACAGAAATCAAGAATGCATTATTCATGATGTACTAATATAGAACATTTATTGGATTAAATTTGGCTTATATGGGAAAAATTGGACTCTCAGAAATCTATGTTCTTTATTGTCCCCCCCCCCCCCCCCCCCCCCCACACACACACACATTTCCCCTTTAATGCTGTAAACTGTCAATTCCCACCCACCAGCTAGCTCTCTCATTTGACAGCTACCAACCAGGGAAGTTGAAGACTAACACATACTTCCTCTTGGGTGGCATGGTGGTGTAGTGGTTAGCACTGTTGCCTCACAGCAAGAAGATTGAGTTCAAGCCCAGTACCCAACAGGGGCCTTTCTGTGTGGAGTTTGCATGTTCTCCCTGTGTCTATGTGGGTTTCCCCCACAGTTCGAAGACATATTAACATGGGGTGGCCTTAACAGGTTAACATGGGGTGGCCTTAGGCTGAGGTGCCCTTGAGTGAAGCATCTAACCTCCAACTGCTCCCCGGGTGCTGTTAGCATGGCTGCCCACTGCTCTGGGTATGTGTGTGTGTGTGTGTGTGTGTGTGTGTGTGTGTGTGTGTGTGTGTGTGTGTGTGTGTGTGCTCATTGCTCACATGTGTGCCTGTGTGTGTTCACTGCTGCAGATGGGTTAAATGCAGAGAGGAATTTCACAAGTGCACGGATGATGAATAAAGTTCTTCTTCTAAACTCTTCCACATGCATGTCTCTTTCACAGACATCCACAATTGGCTGGTGTTGCTATGATTGACAGGGAAGAGAGAGTATGCCATCCTTCCCACCCAGAGACCAAGGCCAATTTTCCTATCTAGACTTCTAACCGTGTATGATTCAAATTCATCATCTCTAATTATACTCTTATACACAGATATAATACACAGATATATTGACAAAGATTTTAGACTCTATGATTAACAAATTCTCTTTCTGGAGAAGGAAAAAAAATACATTTTATTCTGGATTTCAACCTTATGTTACTTTATCTTTTTTAGTACTATAGTTGTGGTTTATATTCACAATATCCAGGGAGTTATATAGCAGATATCGCAACTGCACTGGTCAGTGAGTGAGAAAAGAAAAGGCCTGTCTCTACCAGATATATTTTTGTTAATTATAATAGAATAGAATAGAATGCCTTTATTGTCACTGCATAAACATACAACGAAATTTAGTTCATCACAGGAGAGCAAAGCTACTGTATAAGTACGCGCCGCCACTCTTGGGCGCTTCAGCCCAAGGCCATCCTATGTTAACCTAACTGCATGTCTTTGAACTGTGGGGGAAACTGGAGCACCCGGAGGAAACCCACGCAGACATGGAGAGAACATGCAAACTCCACACAGAAAGGCCCCCGTCGGCCGCTAGGCTCGAACCCAGAACCTTCTTGCTGTGAGGCGAATATTAAAGGAATATTAAAAGGAAATTTTTTGGTATTCTTCCCTGCAAAAGTGAGACTTTTACCGAATAAGGAAATAACATAAACTATGGGGTTTTTATTTATTCATTTTTATTATTATTATATTTTAATGATTGAGGTTATCTATAAAGGAGCAGTTTGTAATTTATACATTACATTTTGTTATCTGTGAGGAAAATTGCAGCTGCCTGAAAAACCCCAACAAGCTCTTCCTTCCTCCCAACAGACTCATCCCCACTGTTTCATGCTGCCTGAAATGACATTTCAAATGCAAAGCATAATGTGAAAATCACCATTTATTTATATTATATAAATATCATTCCTATGAAGAGATAATGAAATCTTTTAGAGGGTTTGCTTAAGCTTGATCAAGAAATCCATATTCTATGATCATATTGACTGGTATAATTCCAACTTACAGTCTGTACTCTACTCTAAATTACACAACTTATGTGGCGATCTTTTCATCCTCAGAAGTCAGAAGTGTAGAGCAGTATGTGGGCTTTCATGTACTTTTAAAACATATCCAGGCTTGTTAAAGTGAGAATGACTAACACTGATGCAATGGACATTGAATAGGGAAAGGAGATGAAAGGCAGTGTTGATTTAGACTTGCATTTACCCTGAAGGTTCAACAGAACCTTTGTTAGACTGGGAGAGTGATGGAAATGAGTGTGTATGGATGCCAGAGAGAAAGAGAGAGAGAGACCACTACTGAAGAATGATCAAATGAATCTATCTTCTTAACTTCTTATCTGAAGTTCATGACAAATAGTAGATAAATTTGCAAGCTCTAAATGATGAGGATTGTCGCCCATCACCACAGGAGTTGTTTACTGTCTTTCCTGTAAGAGATGTAACAAGCTATACATTGGAGAAACTGAAATGGCTGGTCATTTTGTAGAGCCCCCTCACACAAGCAGAATGATGGAGTTCTTCTTTCCTGTGTTGAGAAATTCAACAGCAATGGACACAACATTAATGATATGTTTCCTTGCATTATGATTTGTTGCTGTGGGAGTAAGGAAATGAGGCCATATAAGGAAAAAAGAGCTCATCTACTAGTGCACCTCACACAATTAGAATATTGTGAAAAAATTCTTTTTTTTCATAATTTAATTCAAAAAGGTAAATTTTCATATATTCTATATTCATTACATGTAAAGTGAAATATTTCAAGCCTTTTTTGTTTTCATTTTGATGATTATGGCTTATAGCTTGTGAAAATCAGAGATCCAGTATCTCAGGTGATTAGAATATTTTCTAAGATCAAGCAAAAAAGGATTTACAATACAGAAATGCCCAACTTCTGAAAAGTATGTTCATTCATACACTCAATACTTGGTTGGGGGCTCCTTTACCACGAATTACTGCATCAATGCGGCGTGGCACGGAAGCGATCAACCTGTGGCACTGCTGAGGTGTTACTAAAGCCCAGGTTACTTTGATAGCAGCCTTCAGACTGTCTGTATTTTTGGGTCAGGTGTTTCTCATCTTCCTCTTGACAATACCCCATAGATTCTCTGTGGGGTTCAGGGCAGGCGAGTTGACTGGCCAATCAAGTACAATAATAGTAGTAGTAATAGTAGTAGTAGTTTTGACATAGTGGGCTGGTGCTAAGTCCTGCTGGAAAAGAAAATCAGCATCTCCATAAAGCTTGTCAGTAAATAGAAGCATGAAGTGCTCTAAAATCTCCTGGTAGACAGCTATGTTGACCTTGGACTTGATAAAACACGGTGGATCAACACTAGCAGATGACATCGCACTCCAAATCATCACAGACTGCGGAAATGTCACACTGGACTTCAAATGCCTTGGCTTCTGTTACTCTTCACTTTTCCTCCAGATTCTACAACCTTGATTTCCAAATGAAATGCAAAATTTATTTTCTGAAAAGAGGGCTTTGGATCACTGAGCAACAGTCCAGTTCTTGCTCTCCTTCGCCCAGGTAAAACACTTCTGACTTTGTCTCTGGTTCAGGAGTAGCTTGATATTAGGAATGCAACAGTTGTAGCCCCTTTCCTGAAGACATCTGTGAATGGTGGCTCTTGATGCACTGACACCAGCCTCAGTCCACTCTTTGTGAAGCTCTCCCAAGTTCTTGAATCGACTTTTCTTGACAATCCTCTCTAGGCTGCGGTCATCCCTGTTGCTTGTGCACCTTTTCCAGCCAGCCTTTTTAGCAATGACCTTCTGTGGCTTACCCTCCTTGTGGAGGGTGTTGATGATCATCTTCTGGACAACTGTCAAGTCAGCAGTCTTCCCCATGATTGTGGGTGTGTTTATTGAACTAGACTGAGAGATACATGGTATTTATACTGTTTTACTCAAAACAGTTTTACGAGTTGAAGTGCTCAATTTGTGATCTGTTCCATTTACATACATAATTATGGAAGTAGGTATCAAGAGTGACATTGATGACCCTTTTCTATAGGTCCTTTGCTGAGTCAGTGGTCACCTTTTCCTTAATCTGTTGGTATGGGTCTATCACTGTAAAACAAAAAATTTCTCTTTCTAAGATAATTAATGTGAGTAGCCATATTATAGGTTCTAAGCAGAAAGGCCTAGAGGAACTTTATCAGAAGCAGATGCTAAAAAGGGTTGAATCTATTCTGTCAAATAATTCTCATCCCTTACAGGCTGAATTCCAGATGCTGCCATCTGGATCACACTTCAAACTTCCACAATTCAAAACCAACAGATATAAACACTCTTTTGTACCTATAGCCACTTTACTCTTAAATTCTACGAAGAACCATAGATAACACATGCCCCCCCCCTCATACTTTTGGATTTTTTTTGTTTTTATTATTGCTGATTATTATTTATTGATTGTTTAGTGTTTTTAGTGTGTGTGTGTGTGAGATTGTGTGTGAGTTGTATACTATCTACTGCACAACAAATTGCCCCATTAGGGGACAATAAAGTGATTTTGAACCTTTGAACCTTTGAGTGTGGTCTCACTCTCCTCACCAGTACAAACACAAACTAACATTCATACCCTCACATTTCATTAGCAGACAAGTTGACATGGAAACAATATTCCAGAATTTTTATTATATGTGGAAATGCTATTCTTAATTATGATAATTTACATTTAGCATTTCAATTTCTCAAATCAAATATGACCATTATTTTTGCAAGTCAACATTAAAATTCTGAATATTGCTCTATTTGATGAGATATATGTTTAAATCAATCAATTCCTATAACCTTTTTTCAGGGTGCAGGCACTTACTGGATGCAGTTGCAGGGTAGAGCAGGTGCATCACAAACTGGTAACCAAATCCAAGTCGAAAGCCAGGACGCATAGTCAGGGTCAGGCTAAGGTCAGTCAATGTGTGACAGATGATGTGCGATGTTGCAGACGGACGCGTTGGACAGAGAGCTGGGGGCTGTTCTGTCCCAGGAGGTGGAGGAGGAGGATTGCCCCGCGCTGTACATCAGCAGAAAGCTGTCGGTGCGTGAGGGGCACTACAGTACAATAGAGAAAGAGTGCCTAGCCATCAAGTGGGTGGTCCTCGCCCTTCGCTACTACCTGCTGGGATGCCCTTTCACCCTCTGTTCAGACCACGCACCCCTCCAGTGGCTCCACCACATGAAGGATGCCAACGCGCGGATCACCCGTTGGTATCTGGCACTCCAACCCTTTAACTTCAAGGTGATCGAAAGGCCGGGGGCACAGATGGTCGTGGCAGACTTCCTCTCCCGCCGGGGGGAGGGGGGGAGTCGGCTGCAGGCCGGACAGCTGCCCGGCCTGAGTCGGGCGGTGGGGGTATGTGGCAGCGGGGGCGTGGTCAAGCGTCAGTCTGGAACCGGAGGGAGGATTCAGGGAAGGTAAGTGGCAGAATCACTGCACCTGATGTCAATTAACCTGTGTTTGTGTGTCTGTCCCAGTGACCACGTCCTATATAAGGAGAGATAGAGCAGAGGAAGGGAGCTCTCTCCCCAACCAGATGACTGATGTGTGTGTGCATGTCTGTGTGGCTGGGAGATTGTGTCGACTGAAAAGTGTCACAATAAAGAGTTTTTGCAACTCAGTTCTGGCCTGCCGTACTTCTGTGCTCCACCCACCCGCTCAAAGTCTTACACAGGGTTATTGTGGTATGGATAGAGGGCAAAGCTTGCCAGTGGGGGGAGCTCTGGGTACCTTCACTTGAGTGCAAGCTGAACATGAGGAGACAAATCAGTTAATCTCAGTTAGCATGTTCTCCCATCAATACTTGTTTCAGAGGAGTTGGTAGATTCTCTGACTGCTTGAATGTCCAGTTGCGGGGATGAATGAGCCCAGGTGATGAGCTGCCCTTGGAAACGTTGTGGTACATACATACAGCCGGAGGGCCAGGAGTCTGTTAGGTTGTGTGGCTGGGCCTGGGCTATGGCCTTGTCAATTTCCCAGGTAATTGAATTGATGAAGAAGTCAGGCTGTAAAATGAGAGTGGGTTCACTGCCGGAGCTGGTTGTGTAATCTGGAGAGGGTGTCAGCCTTGGTATTCTTGGAACCAGGACAATAAGAAATAGTGAAGTGGAATCTGGTGAAAAACAGGGCCCATCTCACTTGCCAGGGGTTCAGTTGTTTGGCTGTTTTGAGGTATTCCAAATTTTTATGGTCCATGAAAATGATAAATGGATGGGTGGCACCCTTTAACCAATGTCTCCATTCTTCTAGGGTGAGCTTAATAGCGAGAAGTTCTTGGTTGCCAATGTCATAGTTTTGTTTGGCTAGAGAGAGTTTCTTTGAAAAGAACACAATGGGGTGCAATTTGGGCTTTTCCCTTAGGCATTGTGACAGAACCCTCCTACCCCTATTTCAGATGCATCTGCCTCTACTATGAAGGACTTGGTGGAATCTGGGTGTCTGAGGATGGGCGCTGAAGTGAATGCAGCCTTGAAACATTCAAAAGCCTCCTCTGCGGTGGGGTTCCACAGGAGGCATTTGGGCCCCTTCTTCAGCAGTGAGGTAAGAGGAGCCACAATGGTGCAAAACTCCCTGATGAATCTACAATAAAAATTTGTGAATCTGAAGAAATTTTGAAGTTCCTTTATTGTGGTGGGTCTGGGCCAGGAGGTAACTGCTGATACCTTGTTAGCCTCCATACTAACTCTGTTAGCACTGACAATATAACCAAGGAACAAGATTCGGGTCACATGGAACTCGCATTTTTCTGCTTTTACATAGAACTGATTTTCTAGAAGTCGGGTGAGCACTGAGGTTACATGTTGGCAGTGCGTGACTTCATTAGGGGAGTATATCGGAATATTGTCTATATAGGTGATAACATATCGTCCCAACATGTTCCAGAGGACATCATTTATTAAACACTGGAAGACGCTAGGCACTCAACAAAGGCCATATGGTATCACACAGTACTCAAAGTGCCTGGAGGTGGTGCTAAAGGCCATATTCCACTCATCACCCTCTCAGATGTGGACCAAATTGTATGCACTCCTTAAGTCTAATTTAGTGAAGATGCTGACCTCTCTAAGTTGTTCTAGGGCTGACGGTACAAGCGGAAGTGGATATGGGTACTTAATTGCGATCTGGTTCAAACCTCTATAATCAATACATAGGCACAACCCTCTCCCCTTTTTTCCTACAAAAAAGGAACTGGCTGAGGCTGGACATGTGGAAGGATTGATGTTTCCTTGTTTCAGAGCCTCCTGAACACATTCCTCTATGGCCTTTTGTTCAGCGATGGACAGTGGGTAGATTCTGTTGCATGGAGGGGTCATGCCCGGGAGGAGGCCAATGGCGCAGTCATAGGGATGGTGTGGAGGAAGGCCACTGGCTTTACCCTTGCTAAACACTTCCTTGAGTGTGTGATAACAGATTGGTACATGCTCTATGCCCCCAGCCTTGGGGCTTTCCACAGAAGTGGAGGGTAGAGTGACTCATGGGAGCTGTAGACATTTGTGGAAACATGTGGGAGACCATTGGAGAATTTCACAATGCTGCCAGGAGATAAGCAGGTCGTTTTGTTGCAGCCAAGGGAAACCTAGTGCTATGGCTTGGCAAGCCGTATTTGTGACAAATAGAGAGATGTGTTCCATGTGTAGAGCTCCCACCTGAATAATTACTTGGGTAGTACAGTCGGTGACAAGCCCCTTGTGAATAGGTCCACCATCAATGGCTTTTAGACTTACTGGGTGAGGAAGTCTTTCTGTGGGCAGGCTGAGGTTCTGGACGACCTCGTGAATGATGAAGTTGCCCTCAGCCCTGGAGTCTATGAGGGCAGAAAGGACATGGGTCAAGTCTGGAAGTTTCAGTAAGATTTGAATTTTTAGAGTAGGTTGCACAGACCATATCTCGGAACTCACTGGGGTGTCAGAACTTGCAGCTTGCCAGGGATGACCTGCTCTCTTAGCCAGACGAACTGCACATTGTGCTATGAGATGATCATGTTCACCATAATAGAAACAGAGCCCCTCCTTCCATCTTCTTTCTCTCTCTGATCAGGGCATTCAGGTATTGGATATTTCCATTGGAGTAGGGTCTTGTGGAACTGGTGGAGAGACTAGTGCATGTTTTAAGGAGGGCTAGTTGCAGAGCAAATGATCAAGTTTTATAGCCAGGTCAATCAGGGATTCCAATGACAATTGTTCATCACGACATGCGAGCTCAGTGAAGACATCGAGGTTCAAACCCTGATGAAATGTAACCTTGAGTGCTGGCTCATTCCATCTGCTCCCTGCCACTAGATTATGGAATTCCAGAGCAAATTCGGCCACTCTTCTCTCTCCTTGTCAGATTGTGAGTAATCGCTCACCCACTTCCACTCCCTCGGGTTGGTGATTGAACACTCTCATGAATAGTTCAACAAAATGATCACAGGTTGTCATGTGCTGGCACTAACCCACTTCATGGCTTTACCCATGAAAAGGTTGATAATCTGGGTGATCTTCTGTTCCTCTGTGGCACCTGTGAGTGTTGAGAAGTACAGGGAACATTGAAGGAGAAAGCCCTTACACTCTGATACCTCTTCTGAGAATTTCTCTGGCCAAGGAATTATTGAAGCAGCACTGGTTGAGGATGCAGGACATATCAGGAGGGCCTGTGAAACAACAGCCATTAATTTTGACATGCAAGTGTTCAGTTCACTTAACATTTGCTGGTGTTCTCCCAACTGGTGTCCCTGCACGTTTAAAGCAGTTGGCTTTGCCTCCTCTGCTGCATCCACATTGGTGAAGTATCCTGTCAAGGTGTAGGCACTTACTGAATGCAGTCGCAGAGGAGAGCGGGTATATTGCAAATTGGTAACCAAATCCAAGTCGAAATCCAGGACGCATAGTCAGAGTCAGGCTAAGGTTGGTTGATGTGTGACCACTGTATTGGAGACAAAACTAAATTGAGGTCAGGAATATGGAGTGATAAGGTCAGAGTCACAGGAATTTGAAAACAAGAGAACAAGGCTCAGTAAGGTCAGGTCAGAACACTGAGTGATACTTCGTATTGTCAGTTTGTTTGTCTGACACTTATATAGGTGAGTGGATGATTAAGAAACAGGAAATAGGTGTGTCTAGTATTCTGGGGAGGAGGGGCATTGTGTTGCTTGGGTGTTGTAGTCCATCATGGCTATGTTTGGAGATCACTCTGAACCTGTGCTTTCAGCACTATTATTGACACCTTTTATTTACAACCATCATTAATGGATCATAATAGATGTGTGTCTAGGTAATGTAATAGACCAGGATGAATAAACTATTTTAAAACTTCCAAAAAGACATGAGTACTATGTTGATGGAGTACATCTCAAGTACTAAACTGTCCTCCAGTGTGGCTGCTGGTGAATAATATTTATTACCTCTGCCAACTTTGTTGGAGGAAGTTGTGTTTTCGCCTACATGAGTTAGTTTGTTTGTTTATTTGTTTGATCCCAATGTAACTCAAAAAGTAGTGAACAGATTTTGAAGAAATTTTGAGGAAAGGTGGGCCATGTGCCAAGGAATGATTTAATAGATTTTGATACATATCTGAATATGTGGCTTGGCTGAGGTATACACTCTACCAGGTGCCCTTCTAATTCAATTTGTGTTTACTTATAAATTGTTTCTGTGATTATAGTGTGTTCCTTGTGTTTTGACCTTTGTCTCTGTTATTGTCCTCAGGTCATGACTTTGTCTCTTGTTACTCTATATGTAATGTAATCTGGAGTGACCTGACACACAGGAAGATATGTTAAGTCAGGTATACATAAAAGTGTGACATAATTCTTTAGTGCATCATAAGGGCTTTATGGCTTGTGTGCCTGTAACTGATATCATTCCACATCAAGTTGCATAGTGCTGGGAAACAACTGAATTATTTCCTGTTAACAGATGATTTGATGCAATATAACATTGGCAAAGTAAACACGCACAATACCATAACGCACACCATTTCAGAATTTGTTGCTGTTTTCATTCTTGTCCTCAATATCCTTAGTAGTTGTGTCATTGTTCTTAGTTTTCTTTGAAATATTAGGGCTACATGAATTTTTTTTCTGCTGATTGTTTCACATATTTGCTTGCCAAATGCATGGGAGTGCAAAAATATTAAACATGAAGCAAAAAAAAATAGCACAAGCATCCATGATTAACCAATACATTGATCAAATTATACATGTACTCAACAAATTTACGCAAAATCATAAACGTGTTTGTTTGGAGCAATTAGGCTTGTAATACTTGAGTCCGGGCGGCATGGTGGTGTAGTGGTTAGCGCTGTCGCCTCACAGCAAGAAGGTCCGGGTTCGAGCCCCGTGGCCGACGAGGGCCTTTCTGTGCGGAGTTTGCATGTTCTCCCCGTGTCCGCGTGGGTTTCCTCTGGGTATTCCGGTTTCCCCCACAGTCCAAAGACATGCAGGTTAGGTTAACTGGTGACTCTAAATTGACCGTAGGTGTGAATGTGAGTGTGAATGGTTGTCTGTGTCTATGTGTCAGCCCTGTGATGACCTGGCGACTTGTCCAGGGTGTACCTCGCCTTTCGCCCATAGTCAGCTGGGATAGGCTCCAGCTTGCCTGCGACCCTGTAGAACAGAATAAAGCGGCTAGAGATAATGAGATGAGATGAGATGAGATACTCGAGTCCAGGACTCAGACTTGAGTCTGAGCCATGCCCTAATTTTAAGGACTCGTGACTCGACTTGGACTCGAGCACTGATGACATGGACTTGGACTCAGACTCGTGTGTTAACTGCATTTGGACTTGGAAATTGGAGACGAGGACTCTGATTTTTTTCTTTATTTTTTGTAACATGCCATAATAATTTGGCATAAGATATTTATATCAACATTAATTTTATACTAATTTCATGCAAGAGTGTCAACTGCGTGCCTTGGGGTGGGCATCTCGGGTGCACTCTGGACAGCGCGCATGCTGAAACTGTCCAAACTACAAACATGGACACTGTGGACTACACTCCCCAGAAATCACAGCACCCTCTGTCTCCCGATTATTGAACTCAGCTGTCACTCATCATTCCAATTAGTCCCCCTACCTATATAAACCTGTCTCTCACACCACTCCATTGCTAAGTATTGTTCTGCCTATATCAGTTCATACCAAGCCTTGTTGTTTTCTGACTGACTCTTGTTCTTCTGACTCTTGCTTCTTCATTTTCTGTTTTTGTTCTTTGTCTTTCCCCCTTAAGGCTGTTTGCCGATCGCCTGACCCTTGCTAGTTCTACAACTCTGATTCTTGTCTCTCATTTTGGCTCTGTTACTGTTTGCTCCTTGTCACTCTTCTGTGCATACATCCATGACAGGATACTTCACCACCATGGATGTAATGGAAGAGGTGAAGCAAACTGCTCTCAACACCCAAGGACACTTATTAGGAGAGCATCAGCAGATGCTAGCCAAACGCAACACCAGAATGGCCCAACTAGCAACTGTGATGTCACAGGCCCTTCTAACGTGTTCTAAGTCATCTCCAGTGTTGGGGTCGTTACTTTAAAAAAGTAATCGATTACACATTACTCGCTACTGTAAAAAAATGTAATGCATTACATTACTTCATTACTCTTTATGAACAGTAACTCCTTACATTACATTGCATTACTAAGCTACAGTGTTAAGAAAGACAAAACAAAACCCTAGGCCTATATGTGCAGGCACACTTCCTATTTCAATCAGTAAGACACAAGGCAAGCCTTTCTTTAATGCCCTTTAATAAAAAAAATTTAAGGCTTAAATGTCATGATGACAACATGAACAAGTGGTACAGAGGAAGAAGAGTCAGTATGGGTCTGTGGACAGGCTTATGCCAAAAAAAAAACCAAGCCTCCTCAAAAGTCTAAAACAAATAAGAGGCTAGCTTGAAAACAGCACTGACTAAAAATAGCACAAATTAAATCACCTGCAGACACTGTTAAAAGTTAAATAAGAGGTAGTCTATAAAGAAAACACAGCATAAATGCCTTAAACTTAAATACCACAATGACCATTTAACCTAGATGAAGTCAATTAAACACGTTTGATTGTCGGTCTAGCCTTGCAAACAGACTTCCTTAACTTACTGGGGGTGCTCCCCACTAAAGCAATGATTGTAGCGCATGAGGAGCAGTCTTTCAAATCTGTTGTCTGACAACCTGTTTCTTCTAGGCATCAGCACGAGACCACCCAGGCTGAACAGCCTCTCGACTGGCGCACTAGATGGGGTAGCTGTCTTTAATTTCAGTGATATCTTTTTTTATATGAGGAAACCGATTAAGTACTTCCATCTCTGACCCCGATTGCAAATACTCTATGACTTCTGTGTCACAGCTGAAGGAAGACGTGTTTTCCTCCTCATCAAAATCAAAGAACTCCTTCTCAGCCACAGTGCTGTAGGAGGCGGCGGGAGTCTTATTCCCCAAAACGGGCGCATGAAGAACTGAAGCGCGAGCGCGACACTCTGCAAGCAGTAAATTCTTCACGGCTTCTCTCCTCTCGTTCTCCCTCAGCCATCGCACTTTAAACTTTGGCAACGTCACGGCAGTGAGGAGGGCATCCACAATGAACGTGCGCACCATTAGGAACTGTAGTGTGATTAATGAACTTATAAAAGTAACGTGTTACTCTACTACGTTAGGAACTGTAATGTGATTTAATAAACTTATAACAGTAACGCGTTACACTACTATGTTACCGACAACTGTAGTGTGAGTACTTAGTAACGCGTTACACCCATCTATGGTCATCTCCGAGCCCAGTGCTACAACTTTCAGCTCTGGAGAAATTCGCCGGAGATCCACTCACCTGTAAAGGCTTCCTTCTCCAACGTTCCACGTACTTCACTGCTATGCCTAGCATGTCTGACAAGCATAAGATTGCCAAATTCCTTTCCTTCCTTATGGAAAAAGTGCTGCGATGGCCCAGCGCAGTTTGGAGTAAAGGCGGTGAGACAACTAAGTCTTATGAGCAATTTCTCACTCCATTCAAAAGAGTTTTTGACCACAAACCCAAGGGGACTGAAGTGGGTGAAAGTTTACTCACCATATCACAGGGATCCAGAAGCATGGCCAAGTATGCTCTAGAATTCAGAACACTGGTGGCCGCTAGTGGATGGAATGATCCCACACTGAAAGCTGTATTTCTTCAAGATTTGTGCCCTGAGATTCTGAGCGAACTCGCCTGCCGTGATGAACAACTCACACTCGATTCTCTCATCAACCTCACAATTCATCTTGGTAATCTCTTGGCTCATCAATCCTCCCTACAAGAAAGTGGTAAACTGAATTCAGTTTCAGAGGACAGTTCTGCCATGGACATCTCATACACCCATCTAACTCGCTCTGAACATGCCAGGAGGAGGAAGGAGGGTCTGTGTTTCTATTGAGGTAGCCCTGAACATCAGCTCAATTGCTGTCCCATTCATCCTTCTTGCTTATCTCCTACAGAGGGCCCTCCATGCAACGTAATTCTGATAAGAAGGGTCAATTCCAAATTGTTCAAGGTTCCAGTACTTTTAAAGTTGGCTACTTCTACCCATATCCTCTCTGCTTTCATAGATTCAGGGGCAGAGGGGAATTTCATCAGCAACTCAATAATTCAGAAGTTCAACTTGCCAACAACCCCGCTTCTCAGTGCGCTCAGCATTCGGACCATCGACGGAGGACCAATAGGACAGAGATGCCTCTGTCACCCTTTGCACAGCTCCTTTCTGCATCCAAGTAGGTGCCATACACTCAGAACTTATCTCACTCTACGTTACCATTACTGTAAGTCATGATCTCATCCTTGGCTACCCTTGGATCCAGCTTCATGACCCCCTAATCTCATGGCAAAACAAGGACATTCTACAGTGGTCACCTGCATGTTTTCAGGGCTGCATTGCTCATCCTCAAGTCACTCTTGCATCCACCTCTGTGGAGAGCCCTCAGCTGGACACCATTTCTGAATGTTATCTGGATCTCAAGGAGGTTTTCAGCAAGGGAAAAGCTTGTGGTTTGCCACCTCACAGACCATATGACTGTGCGATTGACCTCCTGCCAGGTATGTCACCACCTCGGGGGCGTATATACCCTCTGTCTCAGAAAGAACAAGCAGCTAGGGAGGAGTACATTCAGGAGGCTCTCAAGCTGGTTTACATCCACCCTTCAAGATCTCCAGCCTTGGCTGGCTTCTTCTTTGTAGAAAAAATGAGGCAGGGGTCTTTGCCCATGTATTGACTACAGGGGATTGAACCCGGTATCAGTGAAATACCCTTATCCACTTCCTCTTGTTCCCACAGCCCTGGAACAACTTAGATCACCAAAAATCTTGTCCAGGCTTGATTTACGCAGCACATATAATCTCATCAGGATCAAAAAGGGAGATGAATGGAAAACTGTGTTCAGCACTACCGCCGGTCACTTCGAATACCGGGTAATACAGCGTGGCCTTTCTTCGGTGCCTAGCATGTTCCAGTGCCTTATCAATGACGTGCTACAGGACATGCTGGGCAAATATGCTATTGCATATATCGATGGTTTCCTGATCTACTCCCCAGACGAAGAAAGTAATCAAGAGCATGTAAGAACAGTTCTTCAATGCCTGCTCCAGAATCATCTCTATGTTAAAGCAGAAAAATGCAAGTTCCATCAAACGCATATCTCCTTCCTTGGATATGTCATCAGTTCTGAGGGAGTTTGGATGGATTCATCAAAGGTCTCTGCAGTTACGTCATGGCTCATTCCCACTTCCATCAAAGACCTTCAGTATTTTCTAGGTTTCACAAACTTCTATCGCCAGTTTTTTAAAGGGTTCAGCTCAATCGCAGCCCCCTTGACAGCACTTCTCAAGAAGGGACCCAAGTGCCTTCAATGGAACCCTGCAGCAGAAGAAGCCTTCTATTGTCTCAAGAAAACCTTCACTTCTGCTCCCATCCTACAGCATCCAGATCCTTCCAAGCCTTTCACCCTGGAAGTTGATGCCTCTGACACGGGGGTAGGGGTGGTTCTCTCCCAATGTTTCAGGGAGAAACAGAAACTTCATCCAGTGGCCTTCTTTTCAAGGAAACTCTCATCAGCAGAAAGAAATGATGATGTGGGGAATCAGGAACTACTCGCAATCAAGCTAGCCTTCGAAGAATGGCAACACTGGTTGGAGGGTGCCAATCACCCATTCATAATCCTAACAGACCATAAGAACCTAGAATATCTCCGGAAGGCCAAGCAGTTAAACCCTCA
Source organism: Neoarius graeffei (assembly GCF_027579695.1). Lineage (NCBI taxonomy): Eukaryota > Metazoa > Chordata > Actinopteri > Siluriformes > Ariidae > Neoarius > Neoarius graeffei. The sequence continues at coordinate 20,398,501 of NC_083589.1, read as the reverse complement.
TCAGGCCAGATGGGCTCTCTTCTTCACAAGATTCAATTTCACCATCTCTTTCTGTCCTGGCTCCAAGAATACTAAAGCTGATGCCCTCTCACGAATCTTTGCACCCTCTCATCAGGACTCTGCTGCCCATCCCATCCTCCCTTCTCAATGCTTCATCCAGTCCATCACTTGGGACCTAGACAGAGAAATCAGAAACTCTCCACCCCAGCAACTTCCCAGTAATCTTCCACCTGGTCTACTATTTGTGCCCAAACAATTCAGAAGCAGACTCATCATGTGGGCACACGCATCACCTGCCACAGGACACCCAGGCAGCTATTGCAGCCATCAGATGCTTGAGAACAAAGATAGGTGGGAAAACATGCTCACTGAGATCAACCAGTTCATCTCATCATGTTTGGTCTGTGCACAAGCCAAAGTACCCAGAACTCCACCCGTTGGTAAACTCTGTCCCCTCCCTGTGCCTCAAAGACCCTGGTCCCATATCACCATAGACTTCATCACCAACCTTCCTCTTTCACAAGATAACACTACAATTATGGTAACCATTGATCGCTTCTCCAAAGCCCTCAAGCTGATTCCCTTACCCGGCATTCCCACAACCACCCAAACAGCAGAGATATTGTTCCAAGTTTTTTGATACTATGGTCTCCTTGAAGACATTATAAGTGATCAAGGCTCCCAGTTTATCTCACACTTCTGGAGGTCCTTCATGGAGAGACTAGGGGTTTCTGTGAGTCTGACATCTGGATACCACCCTCAGTCTAATGGACAAGTCGAGAGAGCCAACCAAGAAATTGGCCATTTCTTGAGGATCTTCTGTATGTGCAACCAGGGGGATTGGGCACGCTTCCTTCTATGGGCCAAGTATGCACAAAACTCCCTCAAGCACTCTCCAACCCAACTAACATTGTTCCAGTGCATACTCAGCTACCATCCGCCTTTGTTCCCCTGGGACGACACACCCAGCCAGGTCCCAGCCATCGAAGAGCGGTTCTCTCGCAGCCACGAGGGAATATGTGAGGATGTCTACCAGCAGATCGAGACTATCAATGCCAAGTATAAGAAGTATGCTGATAAGCATCATGCAGAAACTCTAACATCCAACCCAGGTGACAGAGTTTGGGTAGCTACTAGAAACTTCAGGGAACCCAACTCCTGCAGAAAGCTCCAGCCACATTTTATCAGGCCTTTTAAAGTGCTGGACTGCATCAATGAAGTCTCATAGACTATAACTCCCTCCTCACAGCAGGCTGTCACCTACATTCCATGTGTCCTACCTCAAACCTGCCATCCCGGAACCTCTCATAGAGATTTCACCTAGCCAAGAACACCCAGGTCTCAACTTGGAAGATGAACCCATCTACCAGGTAAACAAGATCCTCAACTCTATACATCAAAGAGGGCAGATTGAATAACTGGTAGACTGGGAGGGTTACAGACCCGAAGAACAGAGCTGGGTTCCAGCCAAAGACATCCTAGATCCACTACTCAAACAAGAATTCCATGCTCCACACCCAGACAAACCCGCACCCAGAGGTAGGGGGTGTCCCAGAAAGACTAGAGCTCCCAGTGGGAGCTCCTGGGGGGGGGGGCTCTGTCAGTAAACCCACTGAAACTGTCCAAACTACAAACATGGACACTGTGGACTACACTCCCCAGAACTCACAGCACCCTCTGTCTCCTGATTATTGAACTCAACTGTCACTCATCACTCCAATTAGTTCCCCTGCCTATATAATAATAGTAATAATAATTTATTTCTTGAGCGCATGCCATGTAAATATCAATGCTCTTACAAAATAGAGATATGATATGTAAAAAATATGTCATATTAAAATATATATTCACTGTATCTAAAAACGTCAGTCAACAATGTCAAATGGTTATCTTTGATCAAACAAGTAAGTTTTTAGTTTTTTCTTGAAAGTTTCACAGAAGGGTGCTTCACGTATCTCCAATGGAATAGCATTCCACAGTCTGGGGCACAAGTAAAGAATGCTCGTGCTCTGTAGCTGTTGGTCTTGAATTGAGGAAGCGCAGATGATCCTTGCTTGAACGCAGCATTCGTCTTAGTTGGTGGAGCCTCAAGAGATCACTTAGATACTTCGGTGCAGAGCACCTGACAGTCTTGTAAGTCACCAAGGCAAGGCAAATTTATTTATATAGCACATTTCATACACAGTGGCAGTTCAATGTGCTTTACAGAAGTAAAAGCAAAACAGTAAAATAAATGGGAAGAAATATAATAAGAATTAAACAATAGTAGATATAAAATAATAAAATGAAGTAGAAGTTCAAATAGGGGGGAAAAACCCCAGCAGAATAAAATAGAATAAAAGTTAAGTAAAATTTGAAACATGCAGAGACTGTAAAAGTAAAGATTATAAAACATGTAAAGAAGACAATATTAATTATTTAACAGAAAGCATCTGAAAACAGCTTGGTCTTTAACCTAGATTTGAAGCTGCCAACAGCAGGAGCATTTTTAATGTCCTCTGGCAGTTGGTTCCATAGCTGCACTGCATAGTAGCTAAAAGCTGCTTCACCATACTTTGTTTTAACAACAGGTTTTAATAGTAAATTTTTCTGTTGCGATCTGGTAGATCTGATTGGGTTAGGCCGCTGCAACATATCAGAGAGGTAATTGGGCCCTGTACCATTTAGAGATTTGTACACCAGCAGCAATGCTTTAAAGTCAATTCTGAAGCTTACTGGAAGCCAGTGAAGGGACCTTAGAATTGGAGTAATGTGCTCTGTTCTTTTTGTTCATGTGAGAACCCTAGCCGCTGCATTTTGAACCAGCTGAAGTCGTTTGATGGTCTTTTTTGGCAGGCCTGTGAAAAGGCCATTGCAGTAATCAACCCTACTAGAGATGAAGGCATGTATCAGTTTTTCCAGATCATTTTTTGACATAAGTCCTCTTAGTTTGGAAATGTTTTTTAGGAGATAAAATGCCGTTTTAGTGATTGCTTTCATGTGACTGTCAAAGTTTAGCTTGCTGTCAATGAAAACACCAAGATTTTTAACCATTTCTTTAGTTTTAATCCCTTTTGTGTCAAGAATAGTGGTAATCCTGAGTCTTTCATCTTTTTTTCCAAATAGAATTACTTCTGTTTTATCTGTGTTCAGCTGAAGAAAATTTTGTGACATCCAGTTGTGAATTTGATCGATACACTGGTAGAGACATTCAAGGGGGGCATAATCATTAGGTGATAAAGCAAAATAAATTTGGGTGTCATCTGCATAGCAGTGATACAAAATTGAATTGTTATTGATAATTTGCCCAAGTGGGAGCATATAAAGGTTGAATAGTAATGGTCCAAGAATCGACCCCTGGGGGACACCACAGGTCAAGGACATTGACGTTGAGGAACAATTTCCCATGGTAACAAAGAAGCTTCTATCTTTTAAGTATGATTTTAACCAATTGATAACTTTACCAGTCAATCCAACCCAGTGTTCAAGTCGATATAGCTGTATGTTGTGACCAGCAGTATCAAAAGCTGCACTGAGGTCCAGTAATACCAGGACCGATGTTTTGCCTGCATCAGTATTAAGATGTATGTCATTTATAACTTTAATCAGCGCTGTTTCAGTGCTATGATTGGCACAAAATCCTGACTGAAAATGATCAAAACGGCTGTTTGATATCAAGAAGGCAGTTAATTGATTGAAGACAATTTTTTCAAGGATTTTCCCGATGAATGGTAAATTTGATATTGGCCTGTAGTTATTTAATACTGAAGGATCCAGATTATTCTTTTTAAGTAGGGGCTTTACAACAGCTTTTTTCAGGGACACAGGAACAACGCCAGTCTCTAGGGATGTATTTATAATTTGAAGCACATCTGTAATTATAAGATGAAGAACAGACTTAAAAAACTTGGTGGGCAGAATGTCCAATTCAGATGTTGCGGAACTGAGATTTTGTACAGTTTTTTCAAGAGTCTCATAATCAATTAAACAAAATTCTGACATTGTGTTGAAGTTATCTATCTGTGTCATTGGTGATTGCAGTTTTTCAATTTTTTGCACTGAGATATATTATGAGCAACATTCTGCCGTATTTTATCAATTTTACCTTTGAAGAAGGATGCAAACTCATTGCATTTATTAACTGAGAGAAGTTCAGGTACTAATTGTGGTGGGGGATTAGTTAGCTTCTCTACTGTTGAAAATAGCACATGGGCATTGTTCATATTCCTGTTGATGATGTTGGAGAAGAAAGACTGTCTTGCTTTACAAATTTCATAATTATAATTACAAAGCATCTCTTTATGGATTTGATAATGGATGTGAAGTTTAGATTTGCGCCATTTTCTTTCAGTCTTTCTACATTCTCTCTTTAGCAGTTTAACAGCCGGGTACTGCTTCCATGGTGCTTTCTGCTTATCATTGACTCTTTTGATTTTGAATGGAGCAATATCATCCATAATTTGGGTCATATTTAAATTAAAAATTTCCAGTAAATCATCTACAGAGTCTGACATTTTGGTTGAGTTCTGAGACAGAGCTTGCTCAAAGAGAACACGTGTTGTCTTTTATGACTCTCCTACCCATAGTCGTTGAGCTGTTCTGAATGTGAGGAGACATAGAAACATCAGAGAAAACACAAAAATGATCAGATAAGGCCAGGTCAACAACAGTAGTAGAAACAGTAAGACCCTTTGTGATGACGAGGTCAAGGGTATGACCACGAGAGTGGGTCGGCCCCTGTACATGTTGTACAAGTGCAAGTAGTTCTTTGGCATACGGTAAGTGTTTTCAGTATTATCTACATGCAAGTTAAAATCCCCAGATATAATAAGACAATCAAACTCTAAGCAAATGACTGACAACAGTTCACCAAACTCTTCAAGAAAGACTTTGGCTGAATGTCTTGGAGGCCTATAAATAGTTAATAATATGTTAGGAGAGCATGTAACAAGTGCACATAAGTGTTCAAAGGATGTAAAATCTCCAAGTGAGGATTGTTTACATTGAAAAGAGACTTTGAATATATTTGCGATCCCTCCACCTTTCCCTTGTCGGGTAACATTCAAAAAATTAAAATTTGGGGGAGCTGCTTCAATAAGGGTGGTAGCACTATTTGCTTGATCCAGCCAAGTTTCAGTTAGAAGCAAAAAATCAAGATTGTGTTTGCAGATAAGATCATTAATTAAAAATGACTTGTTTGAAAGTGATCTAATGTTCAGAAGAGCTAGCTTTACAGAAAGTCTAGAAGTAATATCTGCTTGTGCACTCTGATGTTGTTTTAAAACAGGAAGGAGATTAGATTGGTTTACCCCCTGGGTTAAATGTGCTCTATGTTTTCTATTTCTTATCAACACAGGAATAGAGAATGGCATAGGCATATTGGGTCCCAGCTGGTTTTCAAAACTACACCCATTTGCAGAGACCCAGAGTACATCAAACAAGATTTTCTAAATGTTCCATTTGGTTTGAGGGTGAAAGGATTAGAGATGACATGTATCTTTTAGATGGTGAAAAAGATTTGTAGCCAGCTGAAAGTCCTGGGCGAACACAGTTTTGATGAACTGGGTACACTGCTTGTCACGACAGATTTGGGCTGGAAAAAGAGAGTGTAGCCATTGGGAGCAATCTTTGCATACTATTAGGGAAATCCATGCGGGTGAGAGACGGAGATGGTGCAGTGAAGTCAGAAGAGCGAGAAATTGGTGAGTTCTTTGTATGGCAGTTTGTCTCTGATTTTTGGCAGTCTGTCTTTGAATCTTGGCAGTCTGGCAGGTCAGATGTCTGTGTGTCCTTGATGACGACTTGCAAAGATGATTGTTTTGGCTTTGCAGAGGTATTGTTTTTTGTAACTATGTCAGTCTGCGACATCTTATCAACTGTTTTCCTCAATGCTGGCTGAGAAAAGATTGCAAGTCTGTAATGGTCTACTAAGACTTTGGCTCCAATCCAGCTGAGTTCAGTGCTATTTGGCTTGAAGAATTCTCTGCGATTCCAGAAAAGGTTAAAATTGTCTATGAAGTTCATACCAAATGAAAAACAAGTTTTTCCAAGCCAGGTGTTAAGACTGAGGAGTCGAGAAAATGCAAAACTTCCTCTCACTGGGAGTAGGCCACTAATAAAAGATTGTATTCCAGTCTTATAGAGATCAGAAAAAAAGTTTTCTGAAATCATCTTGGACAAACAGCTGTTCTCTGAAAACATCATTTGCTCCCACATGCACAACAATACGTTAGATAGTTTTATGCTTGGACATGAGTTTCAAAATGCTGTCTTTGGTGTCAGAGATGGATGCATTTGGAAGGCAGCAAATAATCATCCCATGACCTTTTAAATGTCTTACAGTGGAATCACCAAGAACAAGGGTTGTGGGATTAGGTGGTGTTACGAGCTGCTTTTTGCCTCTTCCCACAGTTCTTCAATCTTGGTGCGATCTCTTTTTACGATGTGTTTGTCTGCTTGAAAAATCCTCTTCCACATCCCTGAGGCATTCAAATTTGTTCTGAAGCCTTATGGGCTGTGGATTTTCCATAGGATTGTAAATCCTATTGTAATTTGTAGAACGAGCTGGTGTTGAGGTAATTACTCTTCTGTTTTTATTTTTGGGCTTGCCACCCATCATTTGCCAGTTTTCTGTACTCACATTTTGCCCAGCTTGATCGATGAATTCATCCACTCGATCTGCAATGCCATCGGTCTGTCGGAGTGCAATCTCTGCATTCTCAGCCACTGTTTCTGTACTCCTTTCCTGAGATATCGCTTTTAATTCGTCCGTCTTTGGCAGAGCATCAATCTTTGATTCCAGGATAGAAATCCTCTGTTCTAGTTCCATGCATTTTCTGCAGGATTTTTTGCCCCCTGGCATTTTGTTTTAAAAGCTAACTTATAAAGATGAAAAATAAAATGAAAAAATAGTGGAAATTAAATTAAAATTAAATTAAAAGCTTATAAAGATGAAAAATAAAATGAAAAAATAGTGGAAATTAAATGAGAAAGTAAAGTATAGAAATAAAGATCAAGAAAGCAGGAGCAAAGCAAAGAAGCGTCCTACTCGCTTGAGTAGGAGGAGCAAGAGTGTATTTTGAAGATAAGATGCTTGTGAATAGGGAGCCAGTGAAGATCATGGAAAACAGGAGTAATGTGGTCAGATTTCCTTGTCATAGTTAGAATACATGCAGCACAGTTCTGGATGCATTGGAGTTTGTTGATTTGTTTGTCAGGAAGGCCATAGAGAAGACTGTTACAGTAATCAAGTTTAGAAGTTACAAATGCATGGATACGTTTTTCAGCATTGTGCTTGTCCAAAAACTTTCTAATAGTGCCAATGTGTCTAAGAGATACCATAGTGAAGTTATAGCGCCATCGATATGACACCGAGTTAAACCACCAAAGAAGGACCGGGACCACAGGGGACGTGTTATTGAGGCTTTAATTTCCCTCTTCGGATGGTGAAAACTGCAGCAATACAGTACAATGCATTGAGAACATGAGCTGATACAATCACAAAAATAAAGTGCATAAACTTCGCATCTCTACAAACTAATACAAAAATATAGTTGCCTAGACATCAAATAAACACTTTTCACAACTTACAGCATTGCCTTGTTAATACTTCAAGGTGGATGGAGACAGATTGGACATATGACAGTCAAGCCAGCCACAGCATGCGTCTTGTTTACCATGAGAACACCGAAACCGGAAGTCGCACGGCAAAACCGGAAGTAGTATTATTTCGCTATATTTTTTAACCAAAAGCACAAATAAACATGAAATATTTATGTAAAACACTTCTTAATGAAATTACAACCGTTTTTAGCCTTGTACCATATTTTAAACACATGAAATTATTTATTAAAGAAAAACAATTGCCTTAAGGGCAACACAGAAGTTGTTGTGCGCACTTCAGAAATCATCTTGATCTTTGTTCCGTTCATCACAATTGACTCGATTGGATGATTTTGTAGGTGACGAGAAGTGCACAACTTCAGTCTTAAAACTGTTACAAACTAGTTTGTTATTAAACATCCAGTTAGTGACATCCTGAATGCAACATTCCAGTTTGCCAATGCAAGGTAGATGGTTGGACCTTTTCACCACAAGATAAATTTGGGTGTCATCAGCATACAACATTGGCTGTAGATCATGTGCACAAATGATATCCTCAATTGGTGCAACATACAAGGAACGTCTCTCTCACACCACTCCATTGCGAAGTATCGTTCTGCCTATATCAGTTCATACCAAGCCTTGTTGTTTTCTGACTGACTCTCATTCTTCTGACTCTTGCTTCTCTATTTCCTGTTTTTGCTCTTTGTCTTTCCCCCTTAATGCTGTTTGCCGATCGTCTGACCCTCGCTAGTTCTATGACTCTGATTCTCGTCTCTCATTTTGACTCTGTTACTGTTTGCTCCTCACCACTCTTCTGCGCATACATCAGTAAGTGACTGCACTGTGACAGCACGCCACAAACGATTTGCACCTGCACAGGATTAAGGCGCAATCAGTGCACCTAAATAAAGACTGTGAAAACACACTGTGGCAGCGGGGGCGTGGTCAAGTGCCGGTCTGTGACAGGAGGGTGGAGCCAGGGAAGGTGAGTGGCAGAATCACTACACCTGACGGTAATTAACCTGTGTTTGTGTGTCTTCCCAGTAACCGCGCCCTATTTAAGGAGGCAGAGGGAGAGCAGAGGAGAGCTCTTCCCGGGACAAGAACACAGCGTGTGTGTGTGTGTGTTTACCCAATAGAACTATTGTTATACTGAAAAGTCTGGCAATAAAAGCCTGTTATTACCTGAAGCTTTGTCCTGCCGTCCACTGTGCTCCACCCACACCTAAGAGACTCTACAGTGTCTCTACAGTGGTGCCGAAACCCGGGAAAGGTGGAGCACCAACCCAGCAGCCCCATGGAATCCTCCCCGTTCGCAGACCTGGTCCACGCCCTCGCCACGGCTCATCAAAGCCAGCACCAGGCGCTCGTCACACTCCGAAAGGAACAAGAGCGGCGCTTCGAAGCCCTGGTGCTGGCCCAGCAGGAAGATCGCGAGGCGTTCCGGCATCTCCTCGCGTCGGCGGGGTCCACCAGAGCCACGGCCACGGGCCCGTCTCCCCTCACCGTGACCAAGATGGGCCGCAGGACGACTCCGAGGTGTTCCTCGCATTGTTCGAACAGGTCGCCGAAGCCTCGGGGTGGCCGATGGAGCAGCGTGCGGCGCGCCTCCTCCCCCTCCTGACGGGAGAGGCGCAGCTGGCCGCGCTACAGCTCCCCGCCGACCGCCGGCTGGCCTACACGGACCTTCACTGGACCGTTCTCCAGCGCGTGGGGCGCACACCAGAACAACAGCGCCAGCGCTTCTGCGCGCTGCGGTTGGAGGAAGTCAGCCGGCCGTTTGCGTTTGGCCAGCAGCTCCGGGACGCCTGCTGGCGGTGGCTGAGGGCCGACAATCGCGACGCTGAGGGAATCATCGATCAGGTGGTGCTGGAGCAGTTCATTGCCCGCTTACCAGCCGGAACCGTGGAGTGGGTCCAGTGCCACCGCCCGGCGTCGCTGGATCAGGCAGTAGGACTGGCGGAGGATCATTTGGCGGCTGTTCCGGCGGCAGGACAGCCGACGACGTCTTCTCTTCTCTCCTCTTCTCTCTCTCTTTCTCCCCTCCCTTCTGTGTCCCGTCCTCGCCCCATTCCCCCACCACGGAGACGGGGGCCGGCTCCACCCCAGCCGGCCCGCCGCACCCGTGGTGCCCTTCCGTTTCTCCCTTCTGTGTCTGTCTCTCCCCCCCCCTCAGGTGAGTGAGCCCCAGAGCACCGGTGCAGAGGGAAAGCCCGGGCCGGTTTGCTGGCGCTGCGGGGAGCCGGGCCACCTGCAACAACAGTGCGCAGCAATGGAGGTGGGCACGGTGGTACGGATCCCCGACACGCCAGAGGCTGCCCTTGATCGGGCCGGAGCATATCGCATACCGGTGAGTGTCCAAGGGGCTACATATCAGGCGTTGGTGGATTCTAGTTGCAATCAGATTTCGATCCGCCAAAGCCTGGTGCAAGACGAGGCATTGGGGGGAGCACAGGGGGTGAAGGTGTTGTGTGTGCACGGGGATGTTCACAGCTACCCTTTGGTGTCGGTCCACATATTTTTCAGCAGGGAAAAATCTATAGTGAAGGCGGCGGTTAATCCTTGCCTTACCCACTCTTTAATTTTGGGGACTGATTGGCCGGGATTTCGGGGTTTAATGATGCGCCTAGTAAAGAGTGGGTCCTGCCATTTGACAGGGGCAGGTCCCGGTGTCACTTTGGCTGGAGCTGCTGTCGCAGAGCCGTCTATGTCATCTCTGCGACAGAGTGAGGAGCCACCGGCTCCTCCTCTTTCTGTTGGGGAATCCCTTGCGGATTTCCCATTAGAACAATCGCGAAACGAGACTCTGCGACATGCGTTTGACCAAGTGAGAGTAATCGATGGTCAAACGCTCCAGCTGAACTCCACCCCGTCCTTCCCCTATTTTTCTATTTTGAAGGATAGATTATACTGAGTGACGCAGGACACTCAGACGAAAGAGCGAGTCACACAGCTGTTAATTCCAAAGAGCCACCGGGAATTGGTATTTCAGGTGGCTCACTTTAATCCCATGGCTGGACACCTAGGGCAGGATCAGACACTAGCCCGGATAATGGCCCGATTCTATTGGCCGGGGATTCGCGGCGATGTCCGTAGGTGGTGTACAGCGTGCCGCGAATGCCAGTTAGTAAATCCAGTGGCCATTCCAAAAGCGCCTTTGCGCCCCCTACCATTAATCGAGACCCTGTTCGAAAGAATTGGGATGGATCTCGTTGGGCCATTAGATCGGTCAACACGAGGCTACCGCTTTATATTAGTTCTGGTGGACTATGCAACGCGATACCCGGAAGCGGTGCCTCTTCACAATATCTCAGCATGCAGTATTGCGGAGGCCCTCTTCCGCGTCATCTCCCGAGTTGGAATCCCGAAAGAGATTCTGACTGACCAAGGCACCTCGTTTATGTCACGAACACTGAGCAACTGTATGGGCTATGAGGTATTAAGCCGATCCGCACCAGCGTTTATCACCCACAAATGGACGGTTTAGTTGAACAGTTCAATTGCACCCTCAAGAATATAATTTAAAAATTCATAAGTGAGGACGCACATAACTGGGATAAATGGCTCGAACCCTTGTTATTTGCAGTGCGAGAGGTCCCCCAAGCCTCAACGGGGTTCTCCCCATTTGAATTGTTATACGGGCGTAAGCCGCGCGGCATTTTAGATGTGCTGCGAGAAAATTGGGAGGAGGGACCTTCACAGAGTAAAAACGAAATTCAGTACGTTATGGACCTGCGCGCAAAACTCCACACACTCACCCACCTAACTCAGGAGAATTTGCGGCAGGCCCAGGAATGGCAAGCCCGCCTGCACAACAAGGGCACGCGCCTTAGAGAGTTCACTCTGGGAGATAAGGTACTTGTACTGTTGCCCACGTCGAGCTCCAAATTAATCGCCAAGTGGCAAGGACCCTTTGAGGTCACACGGCGAGTCGGGGACGTCGACTATGAGGTGAGGCGAACGGACGGGGGGGGGGGGGGGGGGCGCTACAGATCTACCACCTAAATCTGCTTAAACTCTGGAACGAGGAGATCCCCGTGGCGTTGGTGTTGGTAGTTCCGGAGAAGGCGGAGCTGGGGCCGGAGGTTCAAAAAAGGACATTGGCATCACATACCTCTCCGGTCCCCTGTGGAGACCACCTCTCCCCGACCCAACTCACGGAGGTCGCCCAGTTGCAGGCCGAGTTTTCGGATGTGTTCTCGCCCCTGCCTGGTCACACTAACCTCATAGAACACCACATAGAGATGCCCCCGGGGGTGGTAGTGCGTAGCCGCCCTTACAGGCTACCCGAACACAAAAAAAAGGTGGTTCGGGAAGAACTTCAGACCATGCTCGAAATGGGCATCGTCGAGGAGTCCCACAGTGACTGGAGCAGCCCGGTGGTCTTGGTACCCAAGGCCGACAGGTCGGTCCGGTTCTGTGTGGACTATAGAAAAGTCAACGTGGTGTCTAAATTTGACGCGTACCCAATGCCTCGTATTGACGAGCTGCTCGATCGACTAGGTACGGCTCGCTTTTTCTTGACACTGGATTTGACGAAGGGATATTGGCAGATCCCCTTGACTCCATTATCCCGGGAGAAAACGGCCTTTTCCACACCGTTCGGCTTACACCAATTTGTCACACTTCCTTTTGGGCTGTTTGGGGCGCCCGCTACGTTTCAGCGGCTGATGGACAGGGTCCTCCGGCCCCACGCCACCTATGCAGCCGCATATCTTGATGATATAATCATTTATAGTAACGACTGGCAGCGGCACTTGCAACACCTGAGGGCCGTCCTTAGGTCGCTGAGGCGGGTGGGTCTCACTGCCAACCCGAAGAAGTGTGCGATTGGGCGGGTGGAAGTACGGTATCTGGGCTTCCACTTGGGCAACGGGCAGGTGCGTCCCCAAATTAATAAGACAGCAGCGATTGCGGCCTGCCCGAGGCCCAAGACCAAAAAGGGGGTGAGACAGTTCCTGGGGCTGGCTGGCTACTATCATAGGTTTATACCTAATTATTCGGACGTCACCAGCCCGCTGACTGACCTCACTAAAAAGGGGGCGCCAGATCCGGTCCAGTGGACAGAGCAGTGCCAGCGGGCTTTCTCTGAGGTAAAGGCTGCACTGTGTGGGGGGCCACTATTACACTCCCCTGACTTTTCTCTCCCTTTTGTGTTGCAGACCGACACGTCGGACAGAGGGCTGGGGGCGGTGTTGTCCCAGGAGGTGGAGGGGGAGGACTGCCCCATCCTGTACATTAGCAGGAAGCTGTCAGTGCGTGAGGGGCGCTACAGCACTATTGAGAAAGAATGCCTGGCGATCAAGTGGGCGGTCCTCACCCTCCGTTACTACCTGCTGGGGCACCCTTTCACCCTCTGTTCGGACCACGTGCCCCTCCAGTGGCTCCACCGCATGAAAGATGCCAACGCACGGATCACCCGTTGGTATCTGGCACTCCAACCCTTCAATTTCAAGGTGGTCCACAGGCCGGGGGCACAGATGGTCGTGGTGGACTTCCTCTCCCATCAAGGGGGTGGGGAGTCGGCTGCGGGCCGGATGGCCGCCCGGCCTGAGTCGGGCGGTGGGGGTATGTGGCAGTGGGGGTGTGGTCAAGCGCTGGTCTGTGACAGGAGGGCGGAGCCAGGGAAGGTGAGTGGCAGAATCATTACACCTGATGGTAATTAACCTGTGTTTGTGTGTCTTCCCAGTAACCACGCCCTATTTAAGGAGGCAGAGGGAGAGCAGAGGAGAGCTCTTCCCAGGACAAGAACACAGCGTGTGTGTGTGTATTTACCCAATAGAACTATTGTTATACTGAAAAGTCTGGCAATAAAAGCCTGTTATTACCTGAAGCTTTGTCCTGCCGTCCTCTGTGCTTCACCCACACCTAAGAGAGCTCTACACACACTTTGTGAAGTATTGAGTTGCATTGCTGACACATTACCGGGCCTTATTTCCTTGTTTGGTTTCCTGATCCCTGATTTCCTGTTTCTCATCTTTGATTCTGCCAAATCTACGATAGCCTGTTTGTGCCTCGCTCGAGCTATTGCCTGTTTCACTGTTTTACGATTTTGCCTGCTATTCTGGGGTAGGTTTCCCAATAATGTTGCCCTTTAGGACCAAAGAGAGAGTTGAGAGACTCTCTTCAGCAACGGACATTGTCTCTGTACATTAGGGCGGGCCATACTCAAAAAATGTTTGAAATCAGTTAAGAGGGGTGTTCAAATCATGTATTTTGGTGTGTAGAAGACAAATCTGAATTTAATTTTTAATTCTGATAACCTTAACCTACATCAATTTGCAGTTGATTATTTTTAAATTTCGGGTTATTTTGCTATTCTTCTGGAATGATTGGAATTGTATTTGTGATACCATCTAGCTCAGAAATAGTAAGAAAATTACTATTTTGAGGAGGTTTATCAAGTGAAATGTTAAATTTTATATGATTAGAGGAAATTCTGGAGGGAAAAATTCTTCTACCTCATAAGAGCCACCTGACAGTTATACAGTTATACTAGAAGTGATGTTCCAGTAAGTGTGTGAGTTTTTGTTAACTCAAAAAAAAGGAACAGAGCTAGGGAAACACTTAAATAATTTGATGTTTACATTCTCACTCATTCAAATTGCTGACTGAGGGACTGAGTGAAAATTGCATACTGTTGTGCAGTAGCAAAATGGCTCATGTTAAAACAAGGGCGGCACGGTGGTGTAGTGGTTAGCGCTGTTGCCTCACAGCAAGAAGGTCTGGGTTTGAGCCCCGTGGCCGGCGAGAGCCTTTCTGTGCGGAGTTTGCATGTTCTCCCCGTGTCCGCGTGGGTTTTCTCCGGGTGCTCCGGTTTCCCCCACAGTCCAAAGACATGCAGGTTAGGTTAACTGGTGACTCTAAATTGACCGTAGGTGTGAGTGTGAATGGTTGTCTGTGTCTATGTGTCAGCCCTGTGATGACCTGGCGACTTGTCCAGGGTGTACCCCGCCTTTCGCTCGTAGTCAGCTGGGATAGGCTCCAGCTTGCCTGTGACCCTGTAGAACAGGATAAAGTGGCTAGAGATAATGAGATGAGATGAGACTTCACATGACCATTGGCTGTTTTCTCACTCTGCTTTTGTCCAATGTTTTGGGCATTCAGATATCCCCCATTTACACAACACATCAAGGCAGGTTTTAAATGATGTTAAAACAAGGACGAACTCAAGCTCTTATTTGAGTATTCTTGTTGGCAACAGGCGGGAGCTGTTGGTGTCTGAACTGCCAACTGTGAGGGATATCCTGAGGTATGGCATCTACTTGAGGGAACAAAGGGAAGATGACTGGAGGAACTACCCAGTGGATCAGCTGGTGGGTGACATCTACCCTGCTCTGATTTGTCAGTGGAGAAAAGCTAATGCTTTTTTCAAGCCACCTGTTACCAATGAAAAGGTGACCATCATGTCCAAGCTCAAGGACGTCTGGAATCAGGCAGTGAAGTTTTCTCTTGGGAAGGGCAAACTTGATGCAAAAGAGAGGTTCATGCTCAAGTTAGACAAGTTATTTGATATTTTGACTTGCAAGTGTCAGATAACCAATCGTGAGGACGAAGGCTGTGTGAACCAAGCCCACATTAACTGTTCCTGCAGCAGAGAGAAAAAGATTCCTGTTAAGGAGCTTGCCTACATCAAGGGCCGGAAAGAGAAGGTTGGAAGTAAAGGTCCCCACCAAATGGGGGGCCCTGATCTGCCAGAGCACAGGAGACAGGTGAAGAAATTGGAAAGACAGGGGATGGAAAAGAAGGGAGAGGAAAGGAGAAGGAGCAAGGAGGAAAATTCTGCAGCAGCAAAGAAGGCAGTCAAGAAGGACATTGAGAGATTTTTGGCAGATGATGATGAGGATCTGGAAGTGGAGAGAAGTGGTGCTGAAGATGAATTTGTCCCTGAAACTGACCCTGAACCTGCAGCTTCAGTGAAGGCACATAAAAACTATGATGAGATTCCAAACATAGCCCTTGCTATTGTAAGGTATGGCATAGGGCTGAGGCCAACTACAGCCATAGCAACTGCAGCCCTGATTGATGCGGGAATCATCACAGAAGATGACACAAGTAAAGTGATTGATAAGAACAAGGTCAAGAGAGCACAGGAGAAGTTGATGAGAGAGCTGGGAGAAGAGTTTGGGGAAAAGTGCAGGGAGGAGGGTGGGATCTCCTGTATCCTCTTTGATGGGTGGATTGACCTGACCATTGTGATAATGGAGGCTGAGGGCAGTGTCCAGTCTTTTCCTGCAAAGATCAAGGAAGAACACTATAGTGTTGTTAGTGAGCCAGGCAGCAACTATCTGTTCCACTTCACCCCAGAGAAAGCAAGTAAAGAGGAGTCACATGCAGAGAAGACTGCTAAGGTCCTGTTTGCCTGGCTGAAAGAGCAGGGTTTTGATAAGACCTTGTGGGCCATTGGAGGAGACTCAACAAATGTCAACACTTGTGTGAAAGCTGGAGTCATGCACAAGCTGGAGCTGCACATTGGGAGAAAGCTGGTCTGGTTGGTGTGCAACCTGCATACTGGTGAACTTCCCCTACACCATCTCATTGTTGCCCTTGATGGCCCTACTCTGTCAGACAACACATTATCTGGGACAATAGGAAAACTCCTTGATTCTGTTACAGAATTGGATATCAATCCAAACTTCCCCCGGATCTCTGTTGGCCCCCCACTGATCAAGCTGTCTGACAAGGTCATTCAAGAGCTCTCAACTGATCAACACTATGGGTATAAAATTGTCTGTGCAGTCAGGGATGGAGTGCTTCCTGCAAGGATTGCTCTGTTGGAGATAGGACCAGTGAACCACAGCCGTTGGCTCACCACAGCGAACAGACTTCTCAGGCTCTGGGTGTCAAAGCATGGACTTAAAGGAAAGAACCTGAAGAATCTGCGATTCATTGTGGAATTTATCATTGGAGTGTACTATCCATGTTGGTTCAAAGTGAAGGTCAATCACTCCTGGATCGAAGGGCCTAGGCACATCCTGTTTCAGCTGGACTGCCTCAAGTCCCAGAGGAAGGAGGTGCTGGACTTTGTGATGCCAACTGTGAAAAGATCTGCTTGGTATGCCCACAGTGAAGCCCTCATCCAGACACTGTTGTGCTCTGAGGATCAGAAGGAGAGGATTCAGGGGGTGGAGAGAATCCTGGCTATCAGGGGAGACGGGAACCCAGACACTCAGTTGGGGGACTCCTCTGTCAGGACCAGAAGGACACCGGACATCAACTGTGATGCTTCCACCATTGGTGACTTGATCAGCTGGTCAGAGGGTGTATCAGAGCCACCTCTCACCTGCTCCCTAAGCACTTCAGAGGTGAAGAACTTCATCAACACCCCCATGAAGGTGCCCAACTGGCCTTGCCACACAGAGCATTGAGAGGGTTGTGAAAATGGTGCCTGAGGCTTCTGCCAAATACTTCTCACAGGAAAAGAGGGATGGAGGGATCAGGGCTCAAGAGACCAGCAGGAGACTGATGCCCAAAAATGAATCAAAGCAGGACTTGTGCAACCTGACAATGTTCATGCATTAACCTGTTAATAAATATGGAAGTTTGAATTGGATTTGTCCATTAATTTCCCTAACATCTTCTTATATCTTACAAAGGGTTTCGAAAGGGTAGAATTAGTTATTTAACCTCCTAGGGCTTAGCGGTCACATGCATGGAGAGCACTTTTTAGAAATTCGGAACAAGAATCCACATATGTGGACATACTTTTTCTCTAAAAGTACATCTTATCAAAAGATGATGCTTAGTTTTTATTCTAATCAGGTTCTAATAAGCCCAATGTGGCAGCGGGGGCGTGGTCAAGCGCCGGTCGGTGACAGGAGGGCGGAGTCAGGGAAGGTAAGTGGCAGAATCACGACACCTGAGAACAATTAACCTGTGTTTGTGTGTGTCTTCCCAGTGACCGCGCCCTATTTAAGGAGGGAGAGTGAGAGCAGAGGGGAGCTCCGGACTAGACGCTGGCTGTGTGTGTGTGTCTGTCTAGTCACCGTAACGATTGTTCACTGAAAAGTGTGGCAATAAAGCCTTTTCCCAAACCTGATCTCTGTCCTGCCGTCCTCAGTGCTCCACCCACACGTAGGGAGTGTTACAGTGGTGCCGAAACCCGGGACGTGGAGCACCAAACCAGCAGCCCCATGGAATCCTCCCCGTTCACCGATCTGGTCCACGCCCTCGCCACGGCTCAGCAAAGCCAGCACCAGGCACTCGTCACTCTCCGAAAGGAGCAGGAGCAGCGCTTCGAAGCCCTGGTGCTGGCCCAGCAGGAAGATCGCGAGGCGTTCCGGCATCTTCTCGCGTCGGCGGGGTCCACCAGCGCTCCGGCCGCGGGCCCGTCTCCCCTCATTGTCACCAAGATGGGCCCGCAGGACGACCCCGAGGCGTTCATCACGTTGTTCGAACAGGTCGCCGAAGCCTCGGGGTGGCCGATCGAGCAGCGCGCGGCGCGCCTCCTCCCCCTGCTCACGGGAGAGGCGCAGCTGGCCGCGCTACAGCTCCCCGCCGACCGCCGGCTGGCCTACGCGGACCTCCGCCGGGCCGTCCTCCAGCGCGTGGGGCGCACACCGGAGCAACAGCGCCAGCGCTTCCGCGCGCTGCGACTGGAGGAAGTCGGCCGGCCGTTCGCGTTCGGCCAGCAGCTCCGGGACGCCTGCTGGCGGTGGCTGAGGGCCAACAATCGCGACGCCGAGGGAATCGTCGACCAGGTGGTACTGGAACAGTTCGTCGCCCGCTTACCAGCCGGAACCGCGGAGTGGGTCCAGTGCCACCGCCCGGCGTCGCTGGATCAGGCAGTCGAGCTGGCGGAGGATCATCTGGCGGCTGTCCCGGCGGCAGGACAGCAGATGGCATCGTCTCTTCTCTCCTCTTCTCTCTCTCTCTCTCCCTCTCCTCCTGTGTCCCGTCCCTGCCCCATTCCCCCACCGCGGAGGCGGGGGCCGGCTCCACCCCAGCCGGCCCGCCGCACCCGCGGTGCCCTCCCGTGTCTCCCTTCTGTGTCTGTCTCTCCCCCATCTCAGGTGAGTGAGCCCCAGATCACCGGTGCAGAGGGAAAGCCCGGGCCGGTTTGCTGGCGCTGCGGGGAGCCGGGCCACCTTCATGAGCAGTGCACAGCAATGGAAGTGGGCGCGGTGGTTCGGATCCCCGACGCGCCAGAGGCCGCCCTCGATCGGGCCGGAGCGTATCGCATACCGGTGAGTATCCAAGGGGCTACATATCAGGCGTTGGTGGATTCTGGTTGTAATCAGACCTCAATTCGCCAAAGCCTGGTTCAAAACGAGGCATTGGGGGGAGCACAGGGGGTGAAGGTGTTGTGTGTGCACGGGGATGTTCACAGCTACCCTTTGGTGTCGGTTCACATTATTTTCAGAGGGGAAAAATTTATAGTGAAGGCGGCGGTTAATCCTCGCCTTACCCACTCGTTAATTTTGGGGACGGATTGGCCGGGATTTCGGGGTTTAATGACACGCCTAGTCGAGAGTGGGTCCTGCCATTTGACAGGGGGAGGTCCCGGTGTCGCTTTGGCGGGAGCAGCTGTCACAGAGCCATCTACGTCATCTCCGCGTCAGAGTGAGGAGCCGCCGGCCCCTCCTCTCTCTATTGGGGATTCCCTCACGGATTTCCCATTAGAGCAGTCGCGAGACGAGACTCTGCGGCATGCGTTTGACCAAGTGAGAGTAATCGATGGTCAAACGCTCCAGCCGAACGCCACCCCGTCCTTCCCCTACTTCGCGATTATGAAGGATAGATTATACCGAGTGACGCAGGACACTCAAACTAAGGAGCGAGTCACGCAGCTTTTGATTCCAAAAAGCCGCCGGGAATTGGTATTCCAGGCGGCTCACTTTAATCCCATGGCTGGACACTTAGGGCAGGATAAAACACTATCCCGAATAATGGCCCGTTTCTATTGGCCGGGGATTCGCGGCGATGTCCGTAGGTGGTGTACGGCATGCCGCGAATGCCAGTTAGTAAACCCAGCAGCCATTCCAAAAGCGCCATTGCGCCCTCTACCGTTAATCGAGACCCCGTTTGAAAGAATTGGGATGGATCTCGTCGGGCCATTAGATCGGTCAGCACGAGGGTACCGCTTTATATTAGTTCTAGTGGACTATGCAACGCGATACCCGGAAGCAGTGCCTCTGCGCAATATCTCAGCACGCAGTATTGCAGAGGCACTCTTCCGCGTCATCTCCCGAGTTGGAATCCCGAAAGAGATTCTGACTGATCAAGGCACTACGTTTATGTCACGAACACTGCGCGAACTGTATGGGTTATTGGGGATTAAGCCGATCTGCACCAGTGTATATCACCCACAAACGGACGGTTTAGTAGAACGGTTCAACCGCACCCTCAAAAATATCATTAAGAAATTCGTAAGTGAGGACGCACGTAATTGGGATAAGTGGCTCGAACCCTTGCTGTTCTCAGTGCGAGAGGTCCCTCAAGCCTCCACGGGGTTCTCCCCGTTCGAATTATTATATGGGCGTAAGCCGCGCGGCATCCTGGACGTGCTGCGGGAAAATTGGGAGGAGGGACCTTCACAAAGTAAGAATGAAATTCAGTACGTTATGGACCTGCGCGCAAAACTCCACACGCTCACCCACCTAACTCAGGAGAACTTGCGGCAGGCCCAGGAACGGCAAGCCCGCCTGTACAACAAGGGTACGCGCCTTAGAGAGTTCACACCGGGAGATAAAGTACTCGTACTCTTGCCCACGTCGAGCTCCAAATTAATCGCCAAGTGGCAAGGACCCTTTGAGGTCACACGGCGAGTCGGGGACGTCGACTATGAGGTGAGGCGAACAGACAGGGGTGGGGCGCCACAGATTTACCACCTCAATCTGCTCAAACTCTGGAACGAGGAGGTCCCCGTGGCGTTGGTGTCGGTAGTTCCGGAGAAGGCGGAGCTGGGGCCGGAGGTTCAAAAAGAGAGTTTGGCATCACGTACCTCTCCGGTCCCCTGTGGAGACCACCTCTCCCCGACCCAGCTCACGGAGGTCGCCCAGTTGCAGGCCGAGTTTTCGGATGTGTTCTCGCCCCTGCCCGGTCGCACTAACCTCATAGAACACCACATAGAGACACCCCCGGGGGTGGTAGTGCGTAGCCGCCCTTATAGACTACCCGAACACAAAAAAAAGGTGGTTCGGGAAGAACTTCAGGCCATGCTCGAAATGGGCATCGTCGAGGAGTCCCACAGCGACTGGAGCAGCCCGGTGGTCTTGGTTCCCAAGGCCGACGGCTCAGTCCGGTTCTGTGTGGACTATAGAAAAGTCAACGCGGTGTCTAAATTTGACGCATACCCAATGCCTCGTGTTGATGAGCTGCTCGATCGACTAGGCACGGCTCGCTTCTACTCGACACTGGATTTAACGAAGGGATATTGGCAGATCCCCTTGACTCCATTATCCCGGGAGAAAACGGCCTTTTCCACACCGTTTGGCTTACACCAGTTCGTCACACTTCCGTTTGGGCTGTTTGGGGCGCCCGCTACGTTTCAGCGGCTGATGGACCGGGTCCTCCGGCCCCACGCCACCTATGCGGCCGCCTACCTGGACGACATTATCGTTTATAGTAACGACTGGCAGCGGCACCTGCAACACCTGAGGGCCGTCCTTAGGTCGCTGAGACGGGCGGGGCTCACTGCCAACCCAAAGAAGTGTGCGATTGGGCGGGTGGAAGTACGGTATCTGGGCTTCCACTTGGGCAACGGGCAGGTGCGTCCCCAAATTAATAAGACAGCAGCGATTGCGGCCTGCCCGAGGCCCAAGACCAAAAAGGGGGTGAGACAGTTCCTGGGGCTGGCTGGCTACTATCGTAGGTTTATACCTAATTATTCGGACGTCACCAGCCCGCTGACTGACCTCACTAAAAAGGGGGCGCCAGATCCGGTCCAGTGGACGGAGCAGTGCCAGCGGGCTTTCTCGGAGGTAAAGGCTGCACTGTGTGGGGGGCCACTTTTACACTCCCCTGACTTCTCTCTCCCTTTTATGTTACAGACGGATGCGTCGGACAGAGGGCTGGGGGCCGTTTTGTCCCAGCAGGTGGAGGGGGAGGATCGCCCGGTCTTATACATCAGCCGGAAGCTGTCAGTGCGTGAGGGGCGCTACAGCACGATTGAAAAGGAGTGCCTGGCGATCAAATGGGCGGTCCTCGCCCTCCGGTACTACCTGCTGGGGCGCTCTTTCACCCTCTGTTCGGACCACGCGCCCCTCCAGTGGCTCCACCGCATGAAAGATGCCAACGCGCGGATCACCCGTTGGTATCTGGCGCTCCAACCCTTTAATTTCAAGGTGGTCCACAGGCCGGGGGCGCAGATGGTCGTGGCGGACTTCCTCTCCCGTCAAGGGGGGGGGGAGTCGGCTGCAGGCCGGACGGGCGCCCGGCCTGAGTCGGGCGGTGGGGGTATGTGGCAGCGGGGGCGTGGTCAAGCGCCGGTCGGTGACAGGAGGGCGGAGTCAGGGAAGGTAAGTGGCAGAATCACGACACCTGAGAACAATTAACCTGTGTTTGTGTGTGTCTTCCCAGTGACCGCGCCCTATTTAAGGAGGGAGAGTGAGAGCAGAGGGGAGCTCCGGACTAGACGCTGGCTGTGTGTGTGTGTCTGTCTAGTCACCGTAACGATTGTTCACTGAAAAGTGTGGCAATAAAGCCTTTTCCCAAACCTGATCTCTGTCCTGCCGTCCTCAGTGCTCCACCCACACGTAGGGAGTGTTACACCCAAATAGCAAAGAGAAATAAAAAATGCATGTAAAAAAACAGCTTGGGCCTTAGGAGGTTAAATACAAAATTGATGTAGGTTAGAGTTATCCAATTCAAAAAATAAACTCATATTTGAATTCCTCATTTAAAAATACATAATTTAGACACCCCTCATGTTAGGATTTCCTTTAGATTCAAGTTTTCACATGAGTATGGCCCACCCTACTGTACATGGTCTTCCTGAACTCACTCGTCAGAAGGATTCTTAATAGCAACATTATGAAGAGCTTATTTGCAATGCGTGTCCCCGATATTGGCATGAGTAGTTGCTAAATCCAGTCCAGGAGGTCATATGGCATTTGTTTTTTACCAAAACACAATGAAATATAAAGTGTTTAAAATGTGTTAAAATATTTTATTGTCATGAAGCATGGCATATATAAGGTGGTAATTAATAATTTAAACTATTTTACATTTTGGGGCAATTTTTTTTTTATTCCAAGTGTTTGTTTGTTTTTTTAAATAAATGAATGAACATTCACGCAAAAGAATGAGCAAATAATAAAGTAAATAACTAAGTAAATGTGTTCCCCATGCCCGTTCATTTCACTGTTACTCAAACATACACCCAGGATTATTTTAACTGTTATCCATAATGGCAAGTTAGCAATGTTCTCCCTTATATGCTTATATGTGCCAGAGAGGGAGAGAGCAGTTTTAATCTGTGTAGCCTACCTAAGGAGGTTGAATTGACCATATATATATATATATATATATATATATATATATATATATATATATATATATATATATATACATTGCTCAGCGTAAATGAATACACCCCCTTTGAAAAGTAACATTTTAAACAATATCTCAATGAACACAAACAATTTCCAAAATGTTGACAAGACAAAGTTTAATATAACATCTGTTTAACTTATAACGGGAAAAAGTAAGGTTAATAATATAACTTAGATTACACATTTTTCAGTTTTACTCAAATTAGGGTGGTGCAAAAATGAGTACACCCCACAACAAAAACTACTACATCTAGTACTTTGTATGGCCTCCATGATTTTTAATGACAGTACCAAGTCTTCTAGGCATGGAATGAACAAGTTGGTGACATTTTGCAACATCAGTCTTTTCCCATTCTTCAACAATGACCTCTTTTAGTGACTGGATGCTGGATAGAGAGTGATGCTCAACTTGTCTCTTCAGAATTCCCCATAGGTGTTTGATTGGGTTCAGATCAGGAGACATACTTGGCCACTGAATCACTTTCACCCTGTTCTTCTTCAGAAATCCAACAGTGGCCTTAGATGTGTGTTTAGTCATGATGGAAAAGTGCACGACAATCAAGGGCACGGAGTGATGGTAGCATCTTCTCTTTCAGTATAGAGCAATACATCTGTGAATTCATGATGCCATCAATGAAATGCAGCTCCTCGACACCAGCAGCACTCATGCAGCCCCACAGAAGGACACTGCCACCACCATATTTCACTGTAGGCACTATGCATTTTTCTTTGTATTCCTCACCTTTGCGACGTCATACAGTTTTGAAGCCATCAGTTCCAAAAACATTTATCTTGGTCTCATCACTCCAGAGTATAGAGTCCCAGTAGTCTTCATCTTTGTCAGCATGGGCCCTGGCAAACTCTAGGTGGGCTTTTTTGTGCCTGGGCTTTAGGAGAGGCTTCTTTCGTGGACGGCATCCATGCATGCCATTCCTCTGCAGTGTACGCCGTATTGTGTCACGGGAAATAGTCACCCCAGTTTGGCTTTCTACTTCTTTAGATAACTGCAGTGAACTTGCATGCCGATTTTCTTCAACCCTTCTCATCAGAAGACGCTCCTGTCGAGGTGTTAACTTCCATGGACGACCTGGACGTCTCTGTGAGATGGTTGCAGTTCCATCTTTCTTAAATTTTTGTACCACTTTTGCTACAGCATTCTGACTGATAAGTAAAGGTTTGCTGATCTTCTTGTAACCTTCACCTTTGTGGTGTAAATAAATTATTTTCTTTGGGGAATTCTGAAGAGACAAGTTGAGCATCACTCTCCATCCAGCATCCAGTCACTAAAAGAGGTCATTGTTGAAGAATGGAAAAAGATTGATGTTGCAAAATGTCACCAACTTGTTCATTCCATGCCTAGAAGACTTGGTGCTGTCATTAAAAATCATGGAGGCCATACAAAGTACTAGATGTAGTAGTTTTTGTTGTGGGGTGTACTCATTTTTGCACCACCCTAATTTGAGTAAAACTGAAAAAAATGTGTAATCTAAGTTATATTATTAACCGTACTTTCCCGTTATAAGTTAAACAGATGTTATATTAAACTTTGTCTTGTCAACATTTTGGAAATTGTTTGTGTTCATTGAGATATTGTTTAAAATGTTACTTTTCAAAGGGGGTGTACTCATTTACGCTGAGCACTGTATATATATATATATATATATATATATATATATATATATATATATATATATATATATATATATAAAACGTCTTAGAAACCCCTGGTGGCAGGGCCGTCGACAGGGGGAGACAACCGGGTATTTTGTCCCGGGCCCAGGCATGAGGGGGGGCCCAGAACTGGTCCCTCATGAAGATGCCATTAATCATTCTGTTTCATTTCAAAATGTGTTGATTTGGGGGAGAAAAATGTGCTATATTTGCATTCAATGAATGATTTCTGGTTCTTTTGCCTTTATTGTCTTCAAAACTAGATTCAAGAACCCACCTACCACCCCTAATGCAGAAATGGTTTGGTCTTTGATTAAGGCGCCAAATAACACGGCACTATTCCATCATAACGCTTCGACAATAAGCGTGCGAGCCCGTTTGCCAACATGCACAAGTCAGGAGCAAAGAAAAGAAAAGAAAAGAGAAAAAGAGATGAAGAAGCCAAGAGCCTCAGGGGCTCACTGCATCAATATTTTAGAAAAGATTTAGATGATGCAGCAGGTGGTGAAGGCAGTGGGGCAGCTGAGCCAGGTAAGACACAGATAACTTTTTTCCAGCCCCGTAATGTAACCCCAGCACGCGCGACGCGCCATTCATAATTATAAAGTAGGGGATAGCAGGGTACACTGAGTGAACACTGAAATGCACAGGGCATTGAATTATTTCATAAACATATCGGTTTAATAACACTGTGTTGCATATATCTCAACGAAGCAAAGAATAGCACATTGGCCCGCAATCATATCCAAATGTTTTAGGCACGCTTGCTGAGCTGCGCTGAGCTGGACTCCGGTTAGCTGAAAGCCCGTGGAACGCTGCCTCTTGTTAATTAAACCTTATTTTGTTGGAAATCATCCCGTGTAGATACGACGGCATGTGAAATTGCCAGCTAGATAGAGTTTAATGTAACGAATGGGCTATAAATGGGGTGTTTTGAGGTTAGTCTGTTGCAAAACATTAAACTTTCGCTTAGACTGGATACTCTTCAAACAATTCCCTTGCTCAAGTGAAAAATGATAGGCCTGTATGAAAAACGCAATTAATGAAAGTAGCCTAATAAGCCCTAAATGAATAAAACAACCTCTGTTTTATTGTTGTTGCTTACACGTTAAGATTTTGAAATCTTCTCGGTCCAGTTCTATATCCAGGGAACGTTGTAATCCTTTTGGTTTATCCGTAATAAACGTGTCAGCCCCCAGGTCAGATAGGCTAATGTTACGTGGTTGGGAGGGTGTCAATTTTTTTTGTAACATTCTAAATTGAGTACGGAAAGGACGTTTATGAAAAACAAGACAAAAAAATACACTGAAAAACTCACTGTACACATCACTAGTGGCACACACGGACTGGCCATTGGGAGTAGCGGGAGTTTTCCCGGTGGGCCGGTGGTTCAGTGTGGGCCGGCGGAGAAAAAAAACAAACAGTTGCGTGCTGGCCTTTAATATGATAAGCAATGTTAACAGTTTCTTTAAGAAACTGTTAACATTGCTTATTACAGTTGCGCGCTGGCCTTTAATATGATAAGCAATGTTAACAGTTTCTTAAAGAAACTGTTAACATTGCTTATCATATTAAAGGCCAGCGCGCAACTGTTTTTTTTTTTCTACGCCGGCCCACGCTGAACCACCGGCCCACCGGGAGAACTCCCGCTACTCCCAGTGGCCAGTCCGTGTGTGACTAGTGGTGATGCTTCTATGTTCAGATTTTGGGAAAGCCATAACTCCGTTCTCATTAAGACCCAGTTCCATCCTGTAAACAATCATTTTGGTTTATCAACTACCTGCGCTCAAACATGTCACAGGAGAGGCTCAATGGGCTGGCTATGCTCTCTATAGAGCGCGAACTTGCAAAGAAGCTGGACTTCAATGACCTTATTGACGACTTTGCCACAGCAAAAGTCCGGCGCATTGCATTTCGCACCTGAATAGTTGCAGACTAAGGAAATCTTCATTCTCATCTCATTATTTCTAGCCGCTTTATCCTTCTACAGGGTCGCAGGCAAGCTGGAGCCTATCCTCAAACTGTAAATATGTTGAAATGTTGAAATAAAATGGTTGACTGTTATAATGGGCTTGGAATACCTGTTATTTAAGGGTTGGAGTGAATGGAGACTGTGAAAAGAGGGGTTGGGTGTGGGTGGTTGCTGTGTGGCGATGTGCGTGCGCGCGTATGTGTGTGTGTGGGGGGCACTCAGATTATTTTGTCCCGGGCCCAGCCAAAGCTGTCAACGGCCCTGCCTGGTGGCATTAAGCTGCTGGTGGCACCAGGGATGGCAGTACCGCCTTAGCCACCAAAATTGTGATCATCCCTGGTTGGCGGCTGATGAGGGGGGTGTCGTGCAGCAGAAGGCTGTATGATTTGAACGATATAAAATACCTCCTTAGGTACACACGGATCAAAACCTCTCTCTCTCTCTCTCTCTCTCTTTCACACACACACACACACACACACACACACACACACACAAAAAAAAAAATGTTAGAGGTGCAGAAATTTGTCTAGTTTACAGTGGTGTTTGAAAGTTTGTGAACCCTTTAGAATTTTCTATATTTCTACATAAATATGACCTAAAACATCATCAGATTTTCACACAAGTCCTAAAAGTAGATAAAGAGAACCCAGTTAAACAAATGAGACAAAAATATTATACTTGGTCATTTATTTATTGAGGAGAATGATCCAATATTATATATCTGTGAGTGGCAAAAGTATGTGAACCTTTGCTTTCAGTATCTGGTGTGACCCTCTTCTGCAGCAATAACTGCAACTAAGCATTTCCAGTAACTGTTGATCAGTCCTGCATACAAAATTGGAGGAATTTTAGCCCATTCCTCCATACAGAAAAGCTTCAACTCTGGGATGTTGGTGGGTTTCCTCACATGAACTGCTCACTTCAGGTCCTTCCACAACATTTCGATTGGATTAAGGTCAGGACTTTGACTTGGCCATTCCTAAACATTAACTTTATTCTTCTTTAACCATTCTTTGGTAGAACGACTTGTGTGCTTAGGGTCGTTGTTTTGCTGCATGACCTACCTTCTCTTGAGATTCAGTTTATGGACAGATGTCCTGACATTTTCCTTTAGAATTCCCTGATATAATTCAGAATTCATTGTTCCATCAATGATGGCAATCTGTCCTGGCCCAGATGCAGCAAAACAGGCCCAAACCATGATACTACCACAACCATGTTTCACAGATGGGATACGGTTCTTATGCTGGAATGCAGTGTTTTCCTTTCTCCAAACATAATGCTTCTCATTTAAACTAAAAAGTTCTATTTTGGTCTCATCCGTCCACAAAACATTTTTCCAATAGGCTTCTGGCTTGTCCACATGATCTTTAGGAAACTGCAGACAAGCAGCAATGTAATTTTTGGAGAGCAGTGGCTTTCTCCTTGCAACCCTGCCATGCACACCATTGTTGTTCAGTGTTCTACTGATGGTGGACTCATGAACATTAACATTAGCCAATGTGAGAAAGGCCTTCAGTTGCTTAGAAGTTACCCTGAGGTCCTTTGTGACCTCGCCAACTATTACACACCTTGCTCTTGGAGTGATCTTTGTTGGTCAACCACTCCTGGGGAGGGTAACAATAGTCTTGCATTTCCTCCATTTGTACACAATCTGTCTGACTGTGGATTGGTGGAGTCCAAACACTTTAGAGATGGTTTTGTAACCTTTTCCAGCCTGATGAGCATCAACGCTTTTTCTGAGGTCCTTAGAAATCTCCTTTGTTTGTGCCATGATACACTTCCACAAACATGTGTTGTGAAGATCAGACTTTGATAAATCCCTGTTCTTTAAATAAAACAGGGTGCCCACTCACATCTGATTGTCATTGCATTGATTGAAAACACCTGACTCTAATTTCACCTTCAAATTAACTGCTAATGTTGCTAATAATATGCTAACATTGGAGTTCTTCCCAGTGAATGAGAGGGTCATTTCCCTGCGCCTTCAGGTCAGGGAATGGTCTCTGACTGTCATTTGCGCTTATGTGCCAAATGATAGTTCAGAGTACCTGGCCTTCTTGGAGTCCTTGAGTGCGGTGCTAGACAGTGTACCATGAGGGGACTCCATTGTTTTACTGGGGGACTTTAATGCTGTAGGTGTAATTAATGATTTTGTGTATTCAAGATTGGATAAGTGATCAATCTTTAATAATTACATGAAATCAGTCTCATTAAAATTTGAAGGTTAATAATTAAAATGAATCAATCCTATTGAATCGTTTAATTTAACTCATTTGAATTGAATAATACCATAGAATCAGTCTCATTTGAATCATTTGAAGTGAATCATTCAGTGAATCGAATCAGTGAATCATTTAGTGAATCAGTGAATCACTTAGTGAATCATACCATTAATCCTGGTTAAATTACCAGACAGCTAAAATGGTATCTTTCCAAATTATTATTGATCACTTACCATGTTACAAATTTCTACACCTTTCCTTGAATTCTTTGCGATTGGGCCACTTCAAAAGTATTAGAACAGCAGATAGACACCACACACTATTTCAATAATAATGGAGTTTATTATAACAAAGATAATAAAAATTTTAATAAAAAGAAAAGGAAAAATTGAACAATTTAATAGCAGCAGAATTGAAATCTTCTGTAAACAGAGTGTTTGTGGGGGGGTGGGAAGGGGGAGAGAGAGAGACCTTGGGTCTTTCTTGAAGTTGGAATGTGTCCGTGCCAGGACGTGTTATCTGCAATCTTGGAGGAGGGGAATCCTCATGATTTAGTGAGCAGGTGTTTTCTAAGTAACAAATAAATTCCACACTCATAACATTATCAAACCCCCTGAAATCTTAATAAGGTCAAAATGTGTGTTAAGGAGATTGAGGATATTAGTAAAAGAATAAGAGAGAGAGAGACATGCACAAACTTATGGATTAACCAATTTTAAATCAACAAACAAATGATAGAGAACCAAAATTCAGTGTACACTTCATTTAACTTCATATAACTTCACATTAAGTGAATAACTAATTCCTAAGACTTGAACTTCTGTTTGCCCAATGCCTTCTTACTGCAAAGGAAGTTCGTCTTCTGTCTGAAGTTGGAAGCTCGAGGAAGTTGCGCGCACTTCCTGAGGTCGGAACTCTTCGGTGAGGGAGAGAGAGATTGCTTTGAAGATCTTCGTGGATGATGATGAAAGTCTTTTCAGCAGTGCCGCGCGCGCGGATTTAAGAAGAGAAAAGGGGGGCCAGCCACTTTTCTAAGCAAAAATAAAATTGCTTTCACTTGCCGTTGCGTACGCTTTTAAAAGAAAATAATACTTGCAAAAACCGGTTTAATAACTCGCTTGAGTTGATGATCGCATGTTTCCGATATCTACTTTGATCAGGAGCAGATTAAAGAAGGAAATGCGCTGTTTAGACATCTGATGATGAGTGTCTCTTATTAGGTCCGTTCCGCTCGGGATCAGACGTAGAGACGAAGGAAAAATGAAGTTTTCCAAGTCTCTTATGTGAAACCTGAGGAATGATGTATGTGATCCCGCCCAGGCATGACGTAGTCAACGCGGAAGTTGGCTGGGAGTTGTAGTTCTTAGACACAAGATGGCAGCATGATACCTACAATGCTCATGTGGGCAATGATGGTGAGACATTGAGGGGTGTGATTGGGAGGAATGATCTGCCCGATCTGAACCCGAGTGGTGTTCAGTTGTTGGACTTCTGTGCCATGCATGGTTTGGCCATAACAAACACCATGTTTGAGCATAAGGGTGTCCATAAGTGCACATGGCACAAGGACACCCTAGCCCGTAGACCAATGATTGACTTTGTCATTGTTTCATCTAATCTATGACCATATGTCTTGGACACTCGGGTGAAGAGAGGAGCAGAGCTGTCAATTGCCGATCAGATCAGATGGTGGGGGAGGAGGCCAGACAGACCTGGTCAAGTCAAGTCAAGTTTATTTGTATAGCGCTTTTAACAATAAACATTGTCACAAAGCAGCTTTACAGAATTTGAACGACTTAAAACATGAGCTAGAGAGCTTCCGGTGACGCCATGCGGTAGGCAGCAAAGAAGCGGAGCTCTGTCCAACAAATTGATAAACAACCTAACTTAAGTTATTACTCGGCATTGTATGACACATTAACGATGGCAATGACAAGAACAAAAGCCACGACATCAAAACCAGAGACTTCAAAAGAGAAAAGCGACACTTTGAAGGCAAGTCAGCACGAGGCTAAAGGCGGTGATGGCTCCGAGTCCAAAATACTAGCCGAACTAGCAAAGCTCAGGTCGGAGAATTTGGAAGGACATAATCAAACCCTTAAAAAGTTGGAGACATCAATGGCAGAACTAAAAGGGGAAATGAAAAAATTGGAGAAAAGAACTACGGAGGTAGAAGAACGTGTAAGTGCTACCGAAGATGATGGGAGACGACATGAGAGAGCCATACGATATCTGCTACGTCGAGAAAAGGATTTGACGGCTAAGTGTGAAGAATTACAGAACAGAATGAGACGCAACAACATGAGAATCTACCGGGTACCAGAGGGGAGCGAGGGACAAGACGTGAAGAAATTTGTTGAGGATTTGATTCGTTCGGTTCTCGACCCAATGCCAGACGTATCTTTACAAATTGAAAGAGCACACCGTTCATTGACGTCTAAACCAAAGAAACCCAATGACCCCCCCAGATCTCTGATCGTCAAATTCCTTGATTACTCCGTCAAAGAGCAGATACTCCGACAAGCATGGAGCCAACAGCTAAAGTTTCAAGAGAGACAAATATTTTTCGATCATGACTACTCTCCGGAACTGCTAAAGAAGAGGGCAGGCGTACGAGAAGTCGTCAAACAACTGAAAAAGAAGAGCATTAAAGCCAAGTGCCTTTATCCAGCGCAACTCAAATTGACCACTGAAACGGGAGATAAAACGTACCCTACGCTCAAGGATGCTCTTCCGAAATTGGCTGAATATGACATATATCCCAAGGTCGACGACGAAAGAGCGCAGATGGAGGAGGAATTGCATCTCAATGGGTGGAATGTCGTGGGTCAGACAGCGGAGTTTGCCGTGGGTGGAAGTCTATCCAGGGATGCCGAGACCCCTGCCGAATAAGCTGAGATGTCATCAACGCCGAGATTGTATTTTTATGGAAGTGCCAAACGTTAGGATTATTAACACCTCCCGTTTCTTTTTCACGAGACGGAACTCAGCTGAACTGTGAGTATTCTCGCATTGAGCAGCAACCGATCCGAGTGCGGGACGGCAGCAGCAAAGACACTTTGTGTAAACCCCACAGAGGACCTGTCACCATCCTCTGCCCAGGAAACACCGGGATATGGTTTGCTTAATTTACAGGCCTGTTTTTCTTTTCATATTTGGTTACAGACTTAAAGCAAACCAATTGGGTATGTGGAAGTTTAATGTTCAGGTTTTTACATGTTGTGTTTGTTTTGTTTGTTATTGTCACCTTGAAAATAATATTACTGGTTGGGTTACTGATGCAAGTATGACATTACATGGGGTTAAAAGCCAAGGACTGGTATGAAACAGCATAAAAATAATTATGAATAGTTTGATTTGTATTACTTACAATGTGAAGGGATTAGGCAATCCAATCAAAAGGAAAAAAATATTGGGCCATCTAAAAAAATTACATTGTTCTATAGCCATGCTCCAGGAAACCCATCTGTCAGAAAAGGAACACCTTAAACTTAAAAGGGAATGGGTGGATCATGTTTTCAGTTCATCTTTTGAAAGGGGTAGGAAACGAGGAGTTGTCATCCTCTTTCATAAATCAGTATATTTTAACCATACAGAAACAATTAGTGATAAAGAGGGTAGATATATTATTGTAAAGGGAGATATAAGTGGCATAAAAATAACTCTGCTTAATCTATATGCCCCGAATGAGGATAGCCCTGTCTTTTTTAAAGACATAGCTGGCTTACTAGCAGGCACAATGGAAGGGGTGGTGTTAATAGGGGGAGATTTTAATTGTGTCATGAGCCAACATGTAGACAGACTGCCTGCCGGGGGCAACATAATATCTAGAAAGACATCTACACTACAAGCAATGACAAGTGAACTTGGCCTAGTGGATGTATGGCGGCGTTTACATCCCAAAGAAAAGGATTTCACCTTTATGTCACAGGTACATGGCAGCTATTCCAGGCTAGACATGATGCTAATATCAGGAACAGATCTCTATAGGGTTAAAGAATGTAATATAGAACCAATTACCATATCTGATCATGCGCCAGTCACCTTAAAACTGGATTTGGGGTCAGTAAAATCTTTTAAGTACTGGAGACTTAATGTATCCTTGTTAAATGATGACATGATTAAACAAGAAATCCGTCAAGAATTAAAACATTATTTTGAGGCAAATGAAGATGACACAATTTCTCCAATAACTTTATGGGAGGGGGCTAAGGCTGTGATGAGGGGTTGTATTATTGCAATTTCTTCTAGATTAAAGAAGCAGAGGTTGAATGGTCAGAGCCAGCTGGAAGAAAAAATAAAGCAACTAGAAAAAGAGCATCAACAATCTAACAAAGAAGAAACTTTACATGCTCTAAAAGAGACAAGGAAAAAATTAGATGACCTATTAACTTACAAAACGGAAGGGGCTTTAAGATTCATAAATAGAAAATACTACGAAATGGGAAATAAAGCAAGTCGACTACTGGCATTTCAATTGCGGAAAGCTCAAAGTAGCAGGGCAGTTTACAAAATAAAAAGCCCAGACAATGGTGAAATTCTAACACAGCCCACAGACATCACGGAGGCTTTTGCCACACACTATAGAAAACTATATGAAGAAGAGTCAGACCCACAAAGAAATGAGAAGATGGAATGTTTTTTTAGATCCATCAACTTAGCGAAACTAACATCAGAAGAGGCTGATATGGTGTCAATGCCAATTACAGAAGAAGAAATCAAAAATAATATTTCACAGCTTAAAAATAACAAATCTCCTGGAACTGACGGTTTTTCAGGGGAATATTATAAAACGTTTATAGGTGAACTAACTCCCATCCTGTGCAAGGTTTATAACTATGCATTAAAAGAAGGACAATCACCTGCGTCCTGGTCAGAGGCAATTATAAGCATTATACACAAAGAAAACAAAGACCCGACCCTATGTGCATCATATCGTCCCATCAGCCTTCTGTGTGTTGATTTTAAAATCCTTACCTCAATAATAGCAAAAAGAATTCAGAGAATCATACATAAGTTGGTAAAGCCTGACCAAACTGGGTTTATCAATAATCGTCATGGTGTTGATAATGTTAGGAGAGCCCTAAATCTACAGTTTATTGCAGCTAAAAGGGCCAGCCCTTCAATGCTTCTCAGCCTAGACGCCCAGACGGCTTTCGATAGGGTGAACTGGACTTTCTTACATCAAACTCTCCGACATATGGGCTTCAATGACACATTTATTAACTGGATTTGTTTATTTTACAAAAACCCTAAGTCTAGAGTAAGAGTGAACGGGTATTGTTCAGACTTTTTTCCACTGGGCCGTGGCACTCGCCAAGGAGACTCCTTATCTCCTTCATTATTTGCTTTAAGCATAGAGCCACTGGCAGAACTAATAAGATCAAACCCTCTCATATTGGGTATTTCTGATGAAGGAGGGAATCAACACAAATTAGCTCTATTTGCTGACGACATATTGTTATTCATAGAACAGCCCATGGTTTCAATCCCTGCACTATTAAGTAGTCTAAATAAATACAGTGAAGTATCAGGATATAAGATAAACAGTAACAAATCAGAAGCAATGATGATAAGTGGTGATTGGCCCCAACAATTAGATAGTTTAGTGTCATTTAGGAAATCTAAAAAAGGATTTAGATATTTAGGAGTCATTCTGACACCGAAACCATCACAACTTTTCCATTGCAATTATGACAAATTAATTAAAGAGATCAACCAAGATATAAGCAGATGGGATGTGCTGCCTTTGTCCTTGTTTGGCAGAATAGAGTCAGTAAGGATGAATATTTTACCTAGGCTCCTCTTTTTATTTCAATCTTTGCCAGTTCCTGTTCCACAATCAACAATTAAGTGCCTTGAAAAACGCATTTCAAAATTTATTTGGCAAAATAGAAGACCAAGAATACGACTAAAAATATTGATGGCAAGCAAAAAACGGGGTGGGCTGGGATTACCTAACTTTAAAATGTACTACTGGGCAGCCCAACTAAGGGCAGTAGTGATATGGGCAACCAAAGCTGAAGAAACTGGATGGCTATCCATTGAACAGAATTCTTTGACAGGGGTACCATTGTCTGTGCTTCCTTTTCTTGGCCAAAGGGCTCAGAGGAAAATAAAAATAGAAAATATATGGGTTAAACACACGCTAAAGATTTGGAACACTACACAAAAATTAATAAAAGGATCGGTGGCTCTGTCAAGGGTAATGCCCATTCTGAGAAATGTTGACTTTCTCCCATCTTTGACGGACTTGGCATTTAAGAGATGGGCAGACAATGGTTTGGTCAGCATTGACCAATTGTTTGAAAACAATACACTTAGATCATTTTCACAACTACAAAAAGAATTCGATTTGCCTACAAATGACTTTTTTAGATTCCTACAGATACGAAGTTATCTCACTAGACACACAGACTGGGACAGTCTTAAAAGAGATCCAATGGAGGTTGAAAGGTATTTTATACAGATTTCTCAACACAAGGTATCTGCAAAACATCAAGTGTCAAATATATACAAGAGTCTCTTGAAAGATACTTCAGATAATACCTTACATATTAAAAGTGAGTGGGAACTTGAACTTAATGCAATTATTGATGATGAGTCTTGGGAAAATATATGTTTAGCAAGTCATAAAGGGATTGGAAGTCAAATGTGGAAAGAATTTGACTGGAAAGTGAAATTGAGATTCTTCAGAACACCTCTGAAGGTGTCAAAGTTTACAAGCAATACCCCCAACACCTGTTGGAGGAACTGTGGCATGGTGGGGGATCATGCCCATATTTTCTGGGATTGCCCAGTGATACAAGCATACTGGAAAAACATTAAAGAAGAACTGGACATTGTCTTCAGAGTTGACATACCTCTGGACCCTTTAATTTTCTTACTGGAGAAGATACCTGAACATTTGCTTTCTAAGGACCAATGCTACATGTTACATATTTTGTTAATGACTGCTAAGAAAATGATTACTGTTAATTGGATGCAGCCATGTACACCTACAAAAGCTCAATGGATACAAAAGGTTGATCAGATACGTACAATGGAAAATATGACAGCTATATTACAATTTAAAGTACCGCTATTCATAAGAAGATGGACCCCAGTTATTTTGGGACTGAAATTATGCTGAAACCTTATATGTAATGTACTTTTTT
Source organism: Neoarius graeffei (assembly GCF_027579695.1). Lineage (NCBI taxonomy): Eukaryota > Metazoa > Chordata > Actinopteri > Siluriformes > Ariidae > Neoarius > Neoarius graeffei. Next base: position 20,362,398 of record NC_083589.1, on the reverse strand, counting down.
TTTTGTATTGCGCATCTACTTTGACCCTGTATAACAAAGAGTAATTTAATAACAATTAATGACAAGGTGACTTTTTTTTCTGTTTGTTTTGTTTTATTTTGTTTTTTGTCTTTTTGTAGTTTGATTTGTGTCTGTTTGTAGCCTCTTAAGGGAGGATTAGGTTTTGTACATTTGTATTGAGTGTATGTCTGTTTGTATTGCCTGTAGAGTTTGATATAGGCAATAAAGTTCAAAAAAAAATAAAACATGAGCTAATTTTATCCCTAATCTATCCCCAGTGAGCAAGCCTGTGGTGACGGTAGCAAGGAAAAACTCCTTCAGACGACATGAGGAAGAAACCTCAAGAGGAACCAGACTCAAATGGAACTCATCCTCATTTGGGCACCAACAGACAGCATGACTATAACGTTAACAGTTTTAACATGAAGTCAGTTTTGTTGATGTTATAAACTCTTCATTGATGGAAACTTGAGTGCAAAACTGTTCATGACAACTGCAGTCCTAAAGTTAGCAAGTCAACTGTAGTCCTCAGCCATAAAAGCATTACTGTAAGTGTCCAGAGCATCCTCCAAGTGTGACTTTCAACTGTCCTCATGGGGCCATCCTCCACAGGAGCGATGCGATGAGACTCCAACCAGACACAGGGCACCAGGATGGATCAGGCAGGTCCGAGGAGCAGAAGAGGTCAGCATCTTGATCCCAAGACTGACATGTAACTCAGAGGGACAGATGGGGGGGAGAGAAAACACAGGTTGTTAGGTATGGCCAATGTCACCTGAATAAGTAGGAACAGTATACATATTGCACTGAGTACAAGCAGGGACTCCGGCAAAACTAACTATGACAGCATAACTAAAAGGGGAGAGCCAGAAGGTAACACAGGCATAAGGGAGCCCCGGTACATAAAGCAGCCAGCCACTACACCGTCAACAAACTCAGCTGGTAGGTACTGACAGGCCAAGCAGAACGCGGCTCTGGCAGTCACTGAAGTAAAAACTCGGGTGTGGGAGGAGTTCAGTGAGGCCATGGAAAGTGACTTTCGGTCTATCTCGAAAAGATTCTGGCAAACCATCCGATGGCTCAAGAAGGGGAAGCAGTGCTCTGTCCCTACTGTTTACAGTGAGGATGGAGTGCTGTTGACCTCAACTGGGGACATCATCCGATGGTGGAAGGAATGCTTTGAGGGTCTCTTCAATCCCACCTTCATGTTGTCTGAGGAGGACACAGAGTCTGAGGGTGCTTGGGAGGACTCACTCCTCACAGGGGCTGAGGTTGCCAAGGGGGTTAAAAAGCTCCTGGGTGGCTGGACTCCAGGGGTGGATGAGATTCGTCTTGAGTTCCTGAAGGCACTGGATGTTGTTGAGCTGTCTTGGCTGACACACCTCTTCAACATTGCGTGGAGGTCAGGGACAGTGCCTCTGGATTGGCAGACTGGGGTGGTGGTCCCCCTTTTTAAAAAGGGGGACCAGAGAGTGTGTTCCAACTATTGGGGGATCACACTTCTCAGCCTCCGTGGGAAAGCCTATGCTAGGGTGCTGGAGAGGAGAGTCCAGTCGATAGTCGAACCTTGGATTCAGGAGGAACAATCCAGTTTTCATCCTGGTCGTGGAACACTGGACCAGCTCTTTACCTTTGCAAGGGTACTGGAGGGTGCATGTGTTTTGTGTACCTGGAGAAGGCTTATGACTGTGTCCCTTGTGGTGCCCTGCAAGGGGTGTTTCAGGAGTATGGGGTTCAGGGCCCACTACTGCGGACCCTGTATGACCGGAGCAGGAGTTCGGTTTGCATTGCCGGCAGTAAGTCGAACTCATTCCCGGTGCATGTGGGACTCTGCCAGGCCTGCCCTTTGTCACCGGTTCTGTTCATAACTTTTATGAACAGAATTTCTAGGCGCAGCCAAGAGGCGGAGGGTGTCCAGTTTGGTGGCAGCAGGATCATGGCTCTGCTTTTTGTGGATGATGTAGTCCTGTTGGCTTCATCAATCTGTGACTTACAGCATGCACTGGGACAGTTTGCAGCTGAGTGCGAAGTGGCTGGGATGAGGATCAGCACCTCCAAGTCCAAGTCCATGGCCATGGTGTTCAGCTGGAAACGGGTGGAGTGCCTACTCCAGGTCAGGGGGGAGTTGCTACCTAAAGTGGAGGAGTTTAAGTATCTCAGGGTTTTGTTCATGAGTGAGGGTAAGGGGGAGCGGGAGTTGGACAGATGGATCGGGGCAATGTCAACAGTGATGTGGACGCTATACTGGTCTGTTGTGGTAAAGAGAGAGCTGAGCCAAAAGGCAAAGCTGTCAATTTACTGGTCCATCTATTTTCCCACTCTCACCTATGGTCACAAGGTGTGACCAAAAGAATGAGATTGCGGATACAAGTGGTAGAAATGAGTTTTCTCCACAGGGTGGCTGGGCTCTCCCTTAGAGACAGGGTGAGAAGCTTGGTCATTCAGGAGAGACTCAGCGTAGAACTGCTGCTCCTCCACATCGAAAGGAGTCAGTTGAGTTGGCTTGGGCACCTTGTTAGGATGCCCCCTGGATGCCTCCCAAGGGAGGTTTTCTGGGCATGCCCCACCAGGAGGAGACCCCAGGGCAGACCCAGGACATGCTGGAGAGATTACATCTCTCAGCTGGCCTGGGAATGCCTTGGTATTCCCCTGGAAGAGCTGGTGGAGGTGGCTGGGGAGAGGGAAGTCTGGGCTGCTTTGCTTAGGCTGCTACCCCCACGACCTGGATCCGGATAAGCAGTAGAAGATGGATGGATGGATGGATGGATGGATGGATAGATTAACTGCTAATCTTAGAGGTTCACATACTTTTGCCACTCACAGATATGTAATATTGGATCATTTTCCTCAATAATTAAATGACCAAGTAAAATATTTTTGTCTCATTTATTATTAAATATTAGATCTCTTACATCTAAAGCGCTAATGGTTAATGAACTCATTACTGATCAGGAGTTTAATGTACTTTGTTTAACTGAAACATGGATTAAGCCAAATGAATATATAACATTAAATGAAGTGAGTCTTCCTGGATACAGTTATATACACCAGCCTCGTCAAACTGGCAGAGGAGGAGGCGTTGCAGTTATCTATAATGATTATCTAGGTGTAACACAAAAACCTGGTTATAAATTTAATACATTTGAAGTTCTTCATACTCATATAATGTATGTAGCCTTGAAAAATAAGTCTACCCAGTTAATTCCATTGCTTATTATTTACAGGCCCCCGGGGCCATATTCTGAGTTTCTTTCTGAATTTGCAGATTTTATCTCAGATCTGGTTATTTCCTTAGACAAAGCTTTAGTTGTCAGAGATTTTTATATTCACTTCGATAACCCAGAAGACCCTTTAAAAACAGCGTTTCTGTCCATCTTAGATTCAGTCGGGATTAATCAGAATGTCATAGGACTGACCCATAATGGTGGTCATACCCTCGATCTAATACTAACATTCAGATTAAACGTAGACAATATAGTCATACTTCCACAGTCTGAAGTTGTCTCAGATCATTATCTCATCTCATTCAAACTATGTCTGAGTAATAATATATGCACCTCACCACGCTACTGTATTAAACATACATTCACATCAACTACTGCACAGAGCTTTATAAATGATCTCCCAGATTTATCAACTTTGATTGGGTCACTGTCAGCCCCTGCAGAACTTGATCAGGCAACTGAATGCTTAGAGTCAACATTCCGCCATAGCTTAGATAATGTAGCTCCTCTAAAAAGGAAAATGGTCAGAGACAAAAAATTAGCACCCTGGTATAATGATGACACTCACACATTAAAACAGACCACTCGAAAATTGGAACGTAAATGGTGTCAAACAAAATTGGTAGTGTTCAAATTAGCGTGGAAGGAGAGCTTCCTGAAGTATAGAAAAGCTCTTAGTGCTGCTAGATCAAAATATCTCTCTTCCCTAATAGAAGATAACAAAAATAATCCTAGATTCCTATTTAATACTGTAGCAAAATTAACCAGGAATAAGTCCACTATAGACACATGCACACCTGCAGTATGTAGTAGCAACGACTTCATTAATTTTTTTAATGACAAAATTGAGAATATCCGACAAAAAATTCAAACTACTAATTTAAGGTCAGACAATGAAAGTGACCTTGTAGTTAACTATATAACTGTATCAGATCATCAGTTAGAATGTTTTACTCCCCTTAAAGAAACTGAATTACTTTCATTAATCTCTGCATCAAAAGCCTCAACTTGCATACTAGATCCCTTACAGATAATACCTGAAGTAATTGAACCGCTTCTAAAAATAATAAATTCTTCTCTTACGATTGGCTATGTACCCAAATCCTTTAAACTAGCAGTTATCAAACCCCTGATTAAAAAATCTGACCTTGATCTCTGTCAGCTGTCCAATTATCGGCCAATATCAAACCTCCCGTTTATCTCCAAGATCCTTAAAAAAGCTGTGGCACAACAGTTATGCTCATATTTACATAGGAATAACATCCATGAACTGTATCAGTCAGGATTTAGACCTCATCATAGCACAGAGACAGCACTGGTTAAAGTACTAAACAATCTACTGTTGGCGTCTGATCAGGGCTGTATCTCACTACTTGTGTTGCTTGACTTTAGTGCAACATTTGATACCATTGATCATTCCATTCTTCTGGATAGACTAGAAAATGTTGTGGGAGTTAAGGGAATGGCCCTCTCCTGGCTCAGGTCTTATCTAACTGATCGTTATCAGTATGTTGATATAAATGGTGATATTTCTAGACGTACCGAGGTAAAGTTTGGTGTTCCACAAGGTTCTGTCTTGGGTCCACTGCTTTTTTCTCTATATATGTTACCTCTAGGTGATATTATTCATAAACATTGTATTAGTTTCCACTGTTATGCTGATGACACACAGTTGTATGTCTCTGCAAAACCTGATGAGAGACACCAGCTTAATAGAATTGAGGAATGTGTTAAGGACATTAGACACTGGATGCTTATTAATTTCCTTCTGCTTAACTCTGACAAGACTGAAGTACTTGTACTAGGACCACATACAGCTAGAAGCAAGTTTTCTGATTACACAGTGACTCTGGATGGCCTTTCTGTTTCTTCACGTGCAGCAGTAAAAGACCTCAGAGTGATTATTGACCCCAGTCTTTCATTCGAAACTCACATTGATAACATCACCCGGATAGCTTTCTTTCATCTCAGAAATATTGCAAAGATAAGAAATTTAATGTCATTACATGAAGCGGAAAAACTAGTCCATGCTTTCATTACCTCCAGGTTAGATTATTGTAATGCCTTACTGTCTGGATGTTCCAATAAGTGCATAAACAAGCTCCAGTTAGTTCAAAATGCAGCAGCAAGAGTCCTTACTAGAACTAGAAAATATGACCACATCACGCCTGTCTTATTCACACTGCATTGGCTCCCAATCAAATTTCGTATTGATTATAAAATACTACTATTGACCTTTAAAGCACTAAATGGTCTCGCACCACAGTACCTGAGTGAACTTCTGCTCCTCCATGACCCGCCACGCCTACTTAGATCAAAAGGTGCAGGCTATCTGCTGGTACCTCGTATAGTGCAGGCTACAACAGGGGGCAGAGCCTTTTCTTACAAAGCTCCACAGTTATGGAACAGCCTTCCAAGTAATGTTCGGGAATCAGACACAGTCTCAGCATTTAAGTCTCGGCTGAAAACATATCTGTTTCGTCAAGCTTTTTGTTAATGGTATTTATGAGGTAAAGGTGTAGATCTAGAGGGTCCTCAGACATAGAGTGTTTTGGTAAACTGGGATGTATGGATGCTGTCAGTCCCCACTCGCTTGCTCACTTGAGTTTGTTGACAGTGTAGTGGCTGGCTGCTTTATGTCCCGGGGCTCCCTCATGCCTGTGTTACCTTCTGGCTCTCTCCTTTTAGTTATGCTGTCATAGTTAGTTGCCGGAGTCCCTGCTTGTACTCGGTGCAATATGTATACTGTTCCTACTTATTCAGGTGACATTGGGCATACCTAACAACCTGCGTTTTCTTCCCCCCCCCCCCAAATCTGTCCCTCTGAGTTACATGGAGTCAACAGGAAATTTTTTGGTGGAGAGGGTGGAGACCTCGACTGGCTATCGTAGCCTGCAGGGAATTGGCCGTCAGACATTCTGTCGCATGTCCCAGACCCGGTGAAATGTAACTGAATTGTCTTGGCCAGCCCTAAGGGTCCCATCTGCATCTCGTCATTGCTGAGGAGTGTGCTCCCATCACCCAATCAAGCATCCAGCCAGAGCAGGTCATGATATATTTTTTACCATATTAACATGCCATTGTGTGTCATGCCTGATGTAAAGACTCTCGTCTCTGCGAGCCTACCACACAGATTTAATACTTGTGTCATTTTTAGGGCATACCTAACAACCTGTGTTTTCTCTCCCCCCCCCCCCCCCCCCCCCCCAATCTGTCCCTCTGAGTTACATGTTGATCCTGGGATTGAGATGCTGGCCTCTTCTGCCCCTCGGACCTGCTTGATCCATCCTGCTGCCCTGCGTCTGGTTGGAGTTTTATTGCATCGCTCCTGTGAAGGACGGCCCTATGAGGACAGTTGAGGGTTATACCTGGAGGATGCTCTGGACTCTTGCAGTGATGCTTTTATGGCTGAGGACTACAGTTGACTTGCTAACTTTAGGACTGCAGTTGTCATGAACAGTTTTGCACTCAAGTTTCCATCAATGAAGAGTTATAACATCAACGAAACTGTCTTCATGTTAAAACTGTTAATGTTATAGTCATGCTGTCTGTTGTTGCCCAAATGAGGATGGGTTCCCTTTTGAGTCTGGTTCCTCTCGAGGTTTCTTCCTCATGTCGTCTGAGGGAGTTTTTCCTTGCCACCGTCGCCACAGGCTTGCTCATTGGGGATAGATTAGGGACAAAATTAGCTCGTGTTTTAAGTCGTTCAAATTCTGTAAAACTGCTTTGCGACAATGTTTATTGTTAAAAGTGCTATACAAATAAACTTGACTTGACTTGACTCATTTGTTTAACTGGGTTCTCTTTATTTACTTTTATGACTTGTGTGAAAATCTGATGAAGTTTTTGGTCATATTTATGCAGAAATATAGAAAATTCTAAAGGGTTCACAAACTAGATAATGACTGGCCTTATGTAGTTAAATTTGATGAAAATGTAGCAAAATCAATGTGACATTACGATATCCATATGTTATCCATACCATACGATATCCAGAACATATTGAAATATATTCATAATGTTTTTCATATGTTTATTTAATAATTAACTCTATGCTAATTATATTAAATATATGAATATATGTTAAATGTATTAAAGACACTCTTGGCCTTAAAAGGCTTTCGGGAAACCCACCCCTGGATTGTTTACCTGTCTTCACTTGTATGAATAAACACACCTTCTGCACTTACATCCATCTCCCAACCATCTCTGACAGAATACTTTGCACTCCCTGACAAAGACAATGCACATTCACCTGTTCATACATTATATAGTTAGTTTTTTCTTTTTTTATCAGACATCTAGTTTTTAGGTTTGTTTACCTGACATGTTTCGACGTACGACTGTCGTCTTCCTCAGAGTGTCACCGGATGTTGTTGGTGACGCATCTTTTATCAGCTGATGTTTCCGAAGGCGTGGCCTTCCTGTCTGGTTTGACAGGTCGGTCACGCCTTCTACTGTCTGTTCGTCCCCTGCAAGATGGCACTCCAGGTATGGGAGAGCATGTATGCTCCCTCATCCCGGTTGATGGTCCTCAGGCTTCGCTTACGGATCTCCATGGCCTCCCTGATCCAGCGCTGATGTTTATTATCTTCTGTGCGGATGACTCTGGCATCCCCCCAGTCCATAATATGATTTTCCCTTTTGCAGTGATCTGTTATAGCTGACTTATAATTTTCCTGTTGTGCCTTTTCTTTTATTGTTCGGGTTTGTCTTGTAGCTGTCTCCTTTTCGCACTCTTTCTTATGTTCATTTTTCCTTGTGTTGAAACTCCTTCCTGTCTCCCCGATGTAAGTTTTATTGCATATTTGGCATGGAATCTCATATATGGTGTTGCATCTGTTGTCCGGATGTATTCTGTCTTTGGGATGAACCAGGATCTGACGGAGTGTTGTGTATGGTTTGACAGGTGTGTTAATGTTGTGTTTCCTCATTGCTCTTTGAATGCATTCCGTTATTCCCCTGATGCATGGTAATGTCACTACTCCCCTGTGTTCTTGTATGTTGGTTTGTTTTTTCTCTTTCTTCTGTGTTTTATTGTTCTTGACCTGTTCCGCCCCTTTGGATATTGCCTATTGTGGATATTGACATGCTTTCAGTGCGTGTTGTATATGTTGTTCCTCCTGTTCTTTGTCCTGTGGATCTGTGATTATTGTTGCGCATTCATGTAATGTTCTGACTACTGATATTTTGTGCATTATGGGGTGTTCGGAAGTCCAGTTTAAATATTGGTCGGTGTGCGTGGGTTTTCTCTGTACTTTTATTTTGATGTCCCCATCTTCTTTGTGATGTATTTTTAAGTCCAAAAATGCTATTGACTGCTCCGTTTCCTCTTCATGTGTGAATTTTATATTACCGATATTGTCTATGGTGTTGAGATGGTCGGTAAGTTGTTGAGTGTGTCCCTTCTTCACTTTTTCCAGTATGTCATCCACGTAACATTTCCAGAGTGTTGGCCTGTATTCTGCTGGTATTGTAGTATATTGTACGGTATGTATGCCATCTTGCAGGGGACGAATAGACAGTAGAAGGCGTGACCGACCTGTCAAACCAGACAGGAAGGCCACGCCTTCGGAAACATCAGCTGATAAAAGATGCGTCACCAACAACATCCGGTGACACTCTGAGGAAGACGACAGTCGTACGTTGAAACATGTCAGGTAAACAAACCTAAAAACTAGATGTCTGATAAAAAAAGAAAAAACTAACTATATTTAATATATGACATAATGAACATAATCAAAAGATTAAGAATAAGTTACGGAGATAAAAGCATCAAGGAGTTTCGCTGCCTAGAAAAATTGACGCAAAAACGGGCATGCTACAGAAACCACCTGAGATTCAATCTGCGCTGCCGGGATGAAGAGGTCATACCGGCCAGCTTGAATATCAAGAACCCGATTCCAACCAGAGACACGGAGAAGATGATCAGGAAAGTGCGGATGACTCTGGTAAAAGAACAGATACGGTGCACAACTGACAAACTCAATAATATCAATAGTGAATTACATAGGGAGACGGAAACTTTCAAACTCCGGTTTCCCCAAAACAAGGACATGGAAATAGCAATACACAGACACTTCGCAGACATACATGAGCAGGAATTCACCAAGACAAAAACCCGACAAATCTGAAAACTGGACAGACTCATCGCACAGAAAAAGAAGGCAGAACCAGAGCACGCACACATCAATGAAAAATGGATTCATAACATATCAAGGTACAAACTCTCACAAGCAGAACGCAGTATATTAGCAAAAGGACTCAACTACGCTGTCACACCGAACAACATACCACACGATGAATACATTCTGGCAACTGAATTAGCATGTGAGAAAATACAGGATCAGGGACAAAAAGCAGCACTAAGAAACACAATAGCTGGTATATTGAAAACGGCCAAACCACCACTCAGTAACATCACAAAACAGGAAGCCAAAGCTATGAGAACATTATCAAAAAATAAAGACATCACAATCCTCCCAGCAGATAAAGGCAGGACAACAGTTATTATGGACACCGATGAACAGAAAATGATGGAATTACTCAGTGACAACGCATTCGAGATATTAAGAAAAGACCCAACCGAAGACAAGAAAAAGAAACTTAAATCACTACTCAAACCGCTACTCGATGAAAATAAAATAGATAAACAGGCATACAATCATTTAGTACCCACAGCCAACATCATCCCCAGGATTTACGGCACACCAAAGATACACAAACCAGGAACACCATTACGCCCCATAGTAGATAGCATTGGTTCAGTGACATACAACCTATCAAAAGCACTCACCGAAATAATTAAACCATTACTAGGACTCACAGACCAACACTGCAAAAACTCAAAACAACTGGCAGAAGAACTAAAAAACATCAAAATGCAGCAAGACGAAGTTTTCATATCGCACGACGTCATATCTCTTTTCACCAGAACACCCACGGAAGCCACCATACAGGTAGTACAAGAAAAATTAAAAACAGATAGGACGCTCAAGAAACGCACAAACCTTACTGTACAAGACATCACTCAGCTCCTTCAATTCATCGCCACATCCACATACTTTCAGTTCAGGAATACAATTTACAGACAAAAGGAAGGTTTTGCCATGGGAGACCCACTATCAGCCATCATGTGCGGCTTTTTCATGGAAGATCTGGAGCAGAAAGCACTCACTACAATACCAGCAGAATACAGGCCAACACTCTGGAAACGTTATGTGGATGACATACTGGAAAAAGTGAAGAAGGGACACACTCAACAACTTACCGACCATCTCAACACCATAGACAATATCGGTAATATAAAATTCACACATGAAGAGGAAACGGAGCAGTCAATAGCATTTTTGGACTTAAAAATACATCACACAGAAGATGGGGACATCAAAATAAAAGTACACAGAAAACCCACACACACCGACCAATATTTAAGCTGGACTTCTGAACACCCCATAATGCACAAAATATCAGTAGTCAGAACATTACATGAATGCGCAACAATAATCACAGATCCACAGGACAAAGAACAGGAGGAACAACATATACAACACGCACTGAAAGCATGTCGATATCCACAATGGGCAATATCCAAAGGGGTGGAACAGGTCAAGAACAATAAAACACAGAAGAAAGAGAAAAAACAAACCAACAAACAAGAACACAGGGGAGTAGTGACATTACCATGCATCAGGGGAATAACGGAACGCATTCAAAGAGCAATGAGGAAACACAACATTAACACACCTGTCAAACCATACACAACACTCCGTCAGATCCTGGTTCATCCCAAAGACAGAATACATCCGGACAACAGATGCAACACCATATATGAGATTCCATGCCAAATATGCAATAAAACTTACATCGGGGAGACAGGAAGGAGTTTCAACACAAGGAAAAATGAACATAAGAAGGAGTGCGAAAAGGAGACAGCTACAAGACAAACCCGAACAATAAAAGAAAAGGCACAACAGGAAAATTATGTCAGCTATAACAGATCACTGCAAAAGGGAAAATCATATTATGGACTGGGGGAATGCCAGAGTCATCCGCACAGAAGATAATAAACATCAGCGCTGGATCAGGGAGGCCATGGAGATCCGTAAGCGAAGCCCGAGGACCATCAACCGGGATGAGGGAGCATACATGCTCTCCCATACCTGGAGTGCCATCTTGCAGGGGACGAACAGACAGTAGAAGGCGTGACCGACCTGTCAAACCAGACAGGAAGGCCACGCCTTCGGAAACATCAGCTGATAAAAGTTGCATCACCAACAACATCCAGTGACACTCTGAGGAAGACGACAGTCGTACGTCGAAACATGTCAGGTAAACAAACCTAAAAACTAGATGTCTGATAAAAAAAGAAAAAACTAACTATAGTTAATATATGACATAATGAACGTAATCGAAATGTTCATACATTATGTTCAGGAACAAACTAATGTTAATGGCGCTAAAACAGACACCGACTTGCTGTGGTTGGAGTGTTGAACTCGACTCGGATCAACAGTGGACTCGACTCGGATTCAACTTGACTTTTTTTTTAATGACTTGGACTTGACTCGGACTTGAACACTGGGGACTCAAGACTGAACTCGGACTCGAGGTTTAGTGACTCAACTACAACACTGGGAGCAACACGACCCCATTGTTTTAACTAGTTTTTAACCTTTATTAGGTAAGTAAGATTTGTAAACATGAATTAAAACAATATTGTTCATCTCTAATAATAATATTTTTCATGCTTATTTGTTTATCAATAATAATCACCACAATGAAAGCTGATAACCAAAGTTTGGATTTGGTTTTGATTGTTTGTTTTTTCATTCAGCCTATTTTGTCTATTTTACATGATATTTTCATATATACTACCACTTTAAGACTTGGCAGACAGAATTATTGCATTTTACTACAATTAATTTATTTTTAGTACAGTTTAGTGTGTGTTCAATTTTTACCTGTGTTGAAAGCAATTTTGCAGTCAGAATCTAACATTTACTGCAAGTAAGACATTAGTCAGTATTCAACACGGTTTTCAATCTAATATAATGTGAAACTGAACAACTTGATAAATCTTGCTGTAATAGGCTAGTGTGAATAATAACACAACTCCCGCTACAACATCTCTGGGAAATCTGAAAGTTAATTTCATCAGCTAAACTATTTGGCCAAAAGTATGAGGACACTGTCATCCCCATATGCGGCTGTTCCCCAAAATGTTGTGGAAAAGTTTGGAAGCACTAAATTGTATAGAATGTATGCTTTGTATGCTGTAGATTTTAAGATTTTGCTTTACTGGAAAAAAAGGACTCCAAACCTATTCCAGCATGACAATGCCCCTGTGCACAAAGTGAGCTCCATGAAGACATGGTTTGCCAAATTCAGAGTGGAAGATCTCATGTAACCTGCAGAGAGACCCAACCTCAACCCCACTGAACACCTTTGGGATGAATTGTAACACTGACTGCACCTCAGACCTCCTCACCAGTGTCTGACTTAACTAATGTTCTTGTTGCTGAATGATCACAAATACACACAGTCACACCCAAAATCTAGTATAGTAGAGGCTACTGGAGCAGCAAAGGGGGAATAAATCTTGAATGGGATGTTCAAAAACACACAAGTGTGATGGTCAGGCATCCACAAACTTTTGCCATATAGTGTTCATATAAGTGAACTATTCCCTGGTCCCACTGACCAAAATGAACTATAACATTGGATTTATTCAGATCATTATTAGCTACAAACAGTATTGATTTCATAACATTAGCAAACTCCCCCCCCCCCCCCAAAAAAAGGGGCATTTTTCTTTGAATGCAGATTAGTTTTTTTGCCCCATCCTAGACTGACAAGACATTAAAGGTCTATCCTGACCAAGAAAGGTCTAACCAGGCCACCACACCGTAAAAAGGCATTAGGACCCACGGGTCTCTGAGCACAAGGGGCTTTGAGTTGTAGATTATTTTCTTTCTTTTTAAATTAATCTAACATGCATTAAAGCAACCAATAAGGCACTTCCTAAATTCCTAACAAATCTGGACAGAATCATAGATAGGAAAAGAAACACAGACAGAAATAGATTAGGACAGGAGGGCTTGGGCCTAGAAGATTCACTGAGTTGCTAAACGTGAACAAAACAGCTTGGCCTGCTCTTTACAGAAACATGAGCTGGCAGAGGTCACTTCACAGCTCATCAGACCCCAGCAGGGCAGATCCTTTTCTAAGCAACATCTGTGTGTACAGGCTTATTCATACTTCTATTAAATGGTACTCAATGCCCAAATATTAATCAATCAATTGATTGATTGATTGATTGATTGATTGATTGATTGATTGATTGATTGACCGACCCAAAATGCAATGATTTACAAATCTTTGAAATCCTATATTCCAATGAAAATAGTACAAAGACAACATATTAAATGTTGAAACTGAGAAATTGTTTTATGAAAAAATATATGCTCATTTTGAAACAATTCAAAAAAGTTGGGATGGGGCAACAAAAAATTGGAAAAGTTGTGTAAAAGACTAATTAAGTTAACTGGCAACAGGTCAGTGTGGCAGCGAGGACGTGGCCGAGCATCGGCTGTGGAGTCAGGTTGAATTAGTAGGTGACGTGATGAGGTGCCCCTGTGTCTAATTACTAGCTGTCTATTAACGTGCATCTGTGTGTCTTTCAGACGGCCAGGAACAAGAGAGAGAGAGAGAGAGAGAGAGAGAGAAAGCTATGTTCCCCAATACTTGTGGTGTCTGTGTGTAGGGGTTAATTATTGCACTGAAAAGTAGGAAAAAAATAATAAACACACCTGTTCTGAAGCTTGCTCCCAGTTCCTCTGTTTCCCAAACGTCAGAGGGTTGTCACAGTCACATGACTGGTAACATAAAAAGACATTACATAAAAAGAGCATCCTGGAGAGGCTGCATCTCTCAGAAGTAAAGATGGGGAGGGGTTCACTACTCTGTGAAAGACTGCATGGGCAAATGGTGCAACAATTTAAGAATAACATTCCTCAGTATAAAATTGCAAAGAATTTGAGGATCACATCATATACAGTATATAATATCATTAAAAGATTCAGAGAATCTGGAGAAATCTCTGTACACAAGGATAAAGGCCAAAAACCAACACTGGATGCTAATGATCTTCAGGCCCTCAGACAGCACTGCATTAAAAACAGATACGATTCTGTAGTGGAAATCGCTGCATGGACTCAGAACCACTTTCAAAAGCCATCATCTGACAACTCAGTTTGTCACTGCATCCACAAATAAAATACCATATATAAACAATATCCAGAAACACTGCCACCTTCTCTGGGCCTGAGTTCTTTTACAATGGACTGAAGTGAAGTGGAAAACTGTCCTGTGGTATGACAAATTGAAATTTGAAATTCTTTTTAGAAATCATGAACACTGTGTCCTCCAGAGAGGGACCATCCAGCTTGTTATCAGTGCACAGTTCAAAAGCCAGCATCTGTGATGCTATGGGAGCATTAGTGTACATGACATGGGTAGCTTGCACATCTGGGAAAGCATAATTAATGCTGAATGATATGCTGCCATTCAGACAATGTCTTGTTCAGGAAAGGCCTTGCTTATTTCAGCAAGACAATGCCAAACTACATTCTGCATGTATTACAACCGCATGGCTCCGTAGTAAAAGAGTCTGGATGCTAAACTGGCCTGCCTGCCGTCCAGACCTCTCTCCCATTGAAAACATTTGGCACATTATGAAATGCAAAATATGACAAAGTAGACCCTGAACCATTAAGCAACTGAAATTGTATATCAAGCAAGAATGAGACAACATTTTTCTTTCAGAACTACAGCAATTGGTTTCCCCAGTTCCCAACTATTTACACAATATTGTTAAAAGTAGAGGTGAAGCAACACAATGGTAAACATGCCCGTCACAACTTTTTTGAAACATGTTGCTGACATCTATCAGGCATGCAAGGGAGGCGGATGTATGTGCAGAAGTGTTCAGTTTCATAAAGTGCATATATAAATACAGATACACACAAAGGCAAACAGTCCAAGTCGGCAGGCTAGATCAGAGACATGAAAACAGGCAAAGGGTAGGTCGAGGCGCAAACATAGAAGGCTAAGCAAGAACAATAACGAGAAACAGGCCAAAGAATCAAGAAACCAGGAAACCAAGAACACAGGTAGAAAAACTCAGTAATGCGTACTTAACGTAGCATAATACTTCGCGATGCATTTGCATCAGTGCAGTCCTTAAGCCTCACTCACAACCCGCTGTAAGTGTTTTGGACATGCACAGGTTGCATGGTTTGGTAGCTCGCAGCCATGCCGTAGGGTCACAGTGAACCCGGGGGAAAATTTGGGGGAGGAGTACGGGCAAAGTACTTGTCAAGTACAGGTTGCACACCTGACTTCCTCAAGACATGGGAAAATTGCACTGTTAGCCCGTGGAAAGCATATATCTGACGCACATGATCAATGCGTGTTCAGTGAGTGTGGAGTGTGTGAGACTTGCATTTTACCAGTTTCCTGCACTACGAGTTCGGGCCACACTTGTGAAGCGTGCATGACACATGTGATTAGCACGTTACAATCACTCATTACTTGTGTGTGATGCAAGTCAGGAGTGGGTATAAAACCAGTGTGTCTGCAGCATTCTGCATCTGTCTTTTGACTGAAGAATAGTGGATATTTTGTGGGAAAAATGTAAAAATTTTCAGTTTAAAGTTTAGAAAATGGGACCCTAGAAGAAGCGAGCAAAAGTGAAGTAACCCAGCCTGAAACAGCAGAGGGGGAGGGGGAGGAAGAATTTGATGATGGTAGCAGCACCGGCAAGCCCTGCACGGACAGAGAGAAGTATGCCTTCAAGCCGGCAGAAAGCACAGCACCCCGCCAGAGGGATTTTCACAGGTAAATACACATGCTTTAAAGGGCATATCATGGTGTGGCAGCGGGGGCGTGGTCAAGCGCTGGTCTGTGACAGGAGGGCGGAGTTGGGGAAGGTAAGTGGCAGAATCGCTACACCTGAGTGTAATTAACCTGTGTTTTGTGTGTGTTCTCCCCAGTAAACCGCGCCCTATTTAAGGAGGGAGAGTGAGAGCGGAGGGGAGCTTGCCGAGAGGAGATTACGGAGTGTGTGTGTGTGTGTGTGTGAATCTCCGAGTGTAACTTGTTTGCCCGACTGAAATGTGCGGCAATAAAAGACGATATTTATCCTGATCTCTGTCCTGCCGTCTTCTGTGCTCCACCCACATGTTAAACCCGCTACAGTGGTGCCGAAACCCGGGAAGGTGGAGCACCTGTCCTGCAGCCCCATGGAATCCTCCCCGTTCGCGGACTTGATCCACGCCCTTGCCACGGCTCAGCAGAGCCAGCACCAGGCACTCGTCACACTCCGGAAGGAGCAGGAGCGCCGCTTCGAAGCCCTGGTGCTGGCTCAACAGGAAGACCGTTCCGGCGCCTCCTCGGGTCGGCGGGGTCCACCAGCACCCCAGCTGCAGGCCCATCTCCCCTCACCTTGACCAAGATGAGCCCGCAGGATGACCCCGAGGCTTTCATCGCGTTGTTAGAGCAGGTCGCCGAAGCCTCGGGGTGGCCGATGGAGCAGCACGCGGCGCACCTCCTCCCCCTCCTGACGGGAGAGGCGCAGTTAGCCGCACTACAGCTCCCCGCCGACCACCGGCTGGCCTACGCCGACCTTCGCCGGGCTGTCCTCCAGCGCGTGGGGCACACGCCGGAGCAGCAGCGCCAGCACTTCTGTGCGCTGCGGATGGAGGAAGTCGGCAGCCCGTTCGCGTTCGGCCAGCAGCTCCGGGACGCCTGCTGGCGGTGGCTGAGGGCCGAAGATCGTGACGCCGAGGGAATCAATCATCGACCAGGTGGCGCTGGAACAGTTCATCACCCGCCTACCCGCCGGAACCGCGGAGTGGGTCCAGTGCCACCGCCCGGCGTCGCTGGATCAGGCCGTAGGACTGGCGGAGGATTATATGGCGGCTGTCCTGGCGGCAGGACAACGGATGACATCGTCTTCTCTCTCCTCTTCTCTCTCTCTCTCTCTTCCCCCTCCTCCCGTGTCCCGTCCTCACCCCATTCCCCCACCACGGAGGTGGGGGCCAGCTCCACCCCAGCCGGCCCGCCGCACCCGTGGTGCCCTCCCGTTTCTCCCTTCTGTGTCTGTCTCTCCCCCCCCTCAGGTGAGTGACCCTCAAAACACAGCTGCAGAGGGGAGGCCCGGGCCAGTTTGCTGGCGCTGCGGGGAACTGGGCCACCTGCAGCAACAGTGTGCAGCGATGGAGGTGGGGGCGGTGGTGCAGATCCTCAATGCGCCAGAGGCTGCCCTCGATCAGGCCAGAGCGTATCGCATACCGGTAAGTGTACAAGGGGCGACATATCAGGCGTTGGTGGATTCGGGTTGCAATCAGACCTCGATCCGCCAAAGCCTGGTGCAAGACGAGGCATTGGGGGGAGCACAAGGGGTGAAGGTGTTGTGTGTGCACGGGGATATTCACAGCTACCCGTTGGTGTCAGTCCACATACATTTCAGAGGGGAAAAAACGATAGTGAAGGCGGCGGTTAATCCTCGACTTACCCACTCTTTGATCTTGGGGACTGATTGGCCGGGATTTCAGGGGTTGATGGCACGCCTAGTAAAGAGTGGGTCCTGCCGGTTGTCAGGGGAGGGTCCCGGTGTCGCTTTGGCTGGAGCTGCAGTCGCAGAGCCGTCTACGTCATCTCCGCGACAGAGTGAGGAGCCCCCGGCCCCTCCTCTTTCTATTGGGGAATCCCTCGTGGATTTCCCATTAGAACAATCACGAGACGAGACTCTGCGACACGCGTTTGACCAAGTGAGAGTAATTGATGGTCAAACGCTCCAGCCGAACGCCACCCCGTCCTTCCCCTATTTTTCCATTTTGAAGGATAGGTTATACCGAGTGACGCAGGACACTCAGACGAAGGAGCAAGTCACCCAGTTGTTAATTCCAAAGAGCCGCCGGGAATTGGTATTCCAGGCGGCTCACTTTAATCCCATGGCGGGACACCTCGGGCAGGATAAGACACTCGCCCAGATAATGGCCCGATTCTATTGCACGGGGATTCGCGGCGACGTCCGTAAGTGGTGTACGGCGTGCCGCGAATGCCAATTAGTAAATCCAGTGGCCATTCCAAAAGCGCCCTTGCGCCCCCTACCATTAATCGAGACCCCGTTTGAAAGAATTGGGATGGATCTCTTCGGGCCATTAGATCGGTCAACACGAGGGTACCGCTTTATATTGGTTCTGGTGGACTATGCAACGCGATACCCGGAAGCGGTGCCTCTCCGCAATATCTCCACACATAGTATTGCAGAGGCCCTCTTCCACGTCATCTCCCGGGTTGGAATCCCGAAAGAGATTCTGACTGACCAAGGCACCTCGTTTATGTCACGAACACTGAGCGAACTGTATGGGCTACTGGGTATTAAGCCGATCCGCACCAGCGTGTATCACCCACAGACGGACGGTTTAGTTGAACGGTTCAATCGCACCCTCAAGAATATTATCAAAAAATTCGTAAGTGAGGACGCACGTAACTGGGATAAGTGGCTTGAACCCTTGTTGTTTGCAGTGCGAGAGGTCCCCCAAGCCTCCACGGGATTCTCCCCGTTTGAATTATTGTATGAGTGTAAGCCGCGCGGCATCCTAGATGTACTGCGGGAAAATTGGGAGGAGGGACCTTCACAGAGCAAAAACGAAATTCAGTACGTTATGGATCTGCGCGCAAAACTCCACACGCTCACCCACCTAACTCAGGAGAATTTGCGGCAGGCCCAGGAACGGCAAACCCGCCTGTACAACAAGGGCACGCGCCTTAGAGAGTTCACTCTGGGAGATAAGGTACTCGTCCTGTTGCCCACTTCGAGCTCCAAATTAATCGCCAAGTGGCAAGGGCCGTTTGAGGTCACACGGCGAGTCGGGGACGTCGACTATGAGGTTAGGCGAACGGACAGGGAGGGGGCGCTACAGATCTACCACCTCAATCTGCTGAAACTCTGGAACGAGGAGGTCCCCGTGGCGTTGGTGTCGGTAGTTCCAGAGAAGGCGGAGCTGGGGCCGGAGGTCCAAAAAGGATCATTGGTATCTCACACCTCTCCGGTCCCCTGTGGAGACCACCTCTCCCTGACCCAACTCACAGAGGTCGCCCAGTTGCAGGCCGAGTTTTCGGATGTGTTCTCGCCCCTGCCCGGTCGCACCAACCTCATAGAACACCACATAGAGATGCCCCCGGGGGTGGTAGTGTGTAGCCGTCCTTATAGATTACCCAAACACAAAAAAAAGGTGGTTTGGGAAGAACTTCAGGCCATGCTCGAAATGGGCATCGTCGAGGAGTCCCACAGTGACTGGAGCAGCCCGGTGGTCTTGGTTCCCAAGGCCGACGGCTCAGTCCGGTTCTGTGTGGACTATAGAAAAGTCAACGCGGTGTCTAAATTTGATGCGTACCCAATGCCTCGTATTGATGAGCTGCTCGATTGACTAGGCACGGCTCACTTTTACTCGACACTGGATTTGACGAAGGGATATTGGCAGATCCCCTTGACTCCATTATCCCGAGAAAAAACGGCCTTCTCCACACCGTTCGGCTTACACCAGTTCGTCACACTTCCATTTCGGCTGTTTGGGGCGCCCGCTACGTTTCAGCGGCTGATGGACCGGGTCCTCTGGCCCCACGCCACCTATGCAGCTGCTTACTTAGATGACATCATCATTTATAGTAATGACTGGCAGCGGCACCTGCAACACCTGAGGGCCGTCCTTAGGTCGCTGAGGCAGGCGGGGCTCACTGCCAACCCGAAGAAGTGTGCGATTGGGCGGGTGGAAGTACGGTATCTGGGCTTCCACTTGGGTAACGGGCAGGTGCGTCCCCAAATTAATAAGACAGCAGCGATTGCGGCCTGCCCGAGGCCCAAGACCAAAAAGGGGGTGAGACAGTTCCTGGGACTGGCTGGCTATTATCGTAGGTTTATACCTAATTATTCGGACGTCACCAGCCCGCTGACTGACCTCACTAAAAAGGGGGCGCCAGATCCGGTCCAGTGGACGGAGCAGTTCCAGCGGGCTTTCTCTGAGGTAAAGGCTGCACTGTGTGGGGGGGCCACTTTTGCACTCCCCTGACTTCTCTCTCCCTTTTTTGTTACAGACGGATGCGTCGGACAGAGGGCTGGGGGCCGTTTTGTCCCAGCAGGTGGGGGGAGAGGACCGCCCAGTATTATACATCAGCCGAAAGCTGTCAGTGCGTGAGGGGCGCTACAGCACAATCGAGAAAGAGTGCCTGGCGATCAAGTGGGTGGTCCTCGCCCTCCCTTACTACCTGCTGGGGCGCTCTTTCACCCTCTGTTCGGACCACGCGCCCCTCCAGTGGCTCCACCGCATGAAGGATGCCAAACGCGCGGATCACCCGTTGGTATCTGGCGCTCCAACCTTTCAACTTCAAGGTGGTCCACAGGCTGGGGGCACAGATGGTCGTGGCGGACTTCCTCTCCCGTCAAGGGGGGGGGGAGTCGGCTGCGGGCCGGACGGGCGCCCGGCCTGAGTCGGGCGGTGGGGGTATGTGGCAGCGGGGGCGTGGTCAAGCGCTGGCCTCTGACAGGAGGGCGGAGTTGGGGAAGGTAAGCGGCAGAATCGCTACACCTGAGTGTAATTAACCTGTGTTTTGTGTGTGTTCTCCCCAGTAAACCGCGCCCTATTTCGATATCAAGAGTTGTCCATGAACTTCAGAGTCACACAACGGACGCTCTCATTGTGATTAATGGTGATTTTAATCACTGTACCCTCTCCGCGTCGCTGCCCTCATTTAGGCAGTTTGTCAACTGCCCAACGAGGGGCGAAAAAACTATTGACCTTTTTTATGCAAATATTAAAGACAGCTACAAATCTACTGACCTCCCTCCACTTGGGAGGTCGGACCATAATCTAGTGCTCCTTTCCTCCAAGTACACCACTTTGGCTCGTAGACAGCCTGTTTCTACAAAAACAGTGCGTGTATGGTCAAAGGGGGTGTGTCAGGATTTGCAAGACTGTCTGGAGTGTACCGATTGGTCTGTTTTCTATTATGAAGACTCTAAAGAGGTGGATTGTGTGACTGACTGTGTTACTGATTATATTAAATTCTGTACGGATTTGCTTATCCCATGTAAAACTATAAAACTTTATTCTAACAATAAGCCATGGATTACTAAGGACATTAAGGATGCAATTAATGAAAAGAAAGCTGCCTTCATGAGTAAGAACAAGGACAGGATCAGAGTGGCACAAAAGAATGTAAAGGTTGCCATTAGGCAAGGAAAGAATAAATACAAGGACAGAGTTGAGAATAAACTACAGGAGTGTGACACCAAAGGTTTATGGAATGGACTTAAATCAATAACAGGGTTTGGTCCTGTCACTAGCAACCTGAATGGGGAAACATTCACACCTGATGAGGCTAACCTTTTTTATGCAAGATTTGATTGCACTGTGAACTCAACTGATCATCACATACCAGCGCATTACATTACACCTTTACAGGAGGAAGAGGGGCATCCATCTCTCTATCCTCCAGTAACCATTACTGTTGAGGAGGTACGCTCTCAGCTAAGAAAGCTTAATGTAAATAAGGCCCCTGGTCCAGATGGGATCATGCCACGTGTCCTTAAAGTATGTGCTGATCAGTTGTGTGATGTTTTACATTATTTGTTTACCTTGTCCTTGTCTGTCTCAAAAGTCCCTGCTATATGGTAAACATCCTGTATTGTACCAGTGCCTAAGAAACCCAATGCCAAGGCTATTAAAGACTTGAGACCCATTGCCTTGACCTCCCATGTCATGAAGTGCTTTGAGAGGACAATACTGGGGCACCTGAGGGCACAGGTCAGTGCCTTTCAGGACCCGCTGCAATTTGCTTACCGGGAGGGTGTTGGTACGGATGATGCTCTTATTTATTTGTTGCACAGGGTGTACAGCCATTTGGAGACCTCTGCTGCTTCTGTGAGAATAATGTTTTTTTATTTTTCTAGTGCTTTTAATACCCTACAACCTCACATTTTAGCCAAAAAGCTTTATGGCTTTAACCTTCACAAATCCACTGTAGGTTGGATCACTGACTACCTCACATGTAGACCGCAATATGTAAGAATACAAAATAGCACTTCTGAGACTATTAAGACAAACATAGGGGCACCACAAGGAACGGTGTTATCTCCTTTTTTATTTACTTTATACACCTCTGACTGCAGACATAGTAGCTCCTCTTGTCATCTTCAGAAATTTTCAGATGACTCTGCCTTGGTGGGATATATTAATAAAGACAACTATGCAATATACCAGGCAGAGGTGGATAGCTTTGTTAGCTGGTGTGAAGCTGCCCATCTTATTTTAAACGTTGACAAGTGCAAGGAGCTAATCACTGATTTCAGGAAAAAAAGAAATGTGCCAGTCACAATACTTATTAATGATCGCCCAGTAGATGTTGTGACATCATACAAATACCTTGGCATCCACCTTGATAACAAACTGGATTGGAAGATGAACAGTAATATTTTTAAGAAGGCCCAGTCCAGACTATTTTTTCTTAGAAAGTTGAGATCTTTTGATTTGGGGAGACCAATCTTAAACACATTTTATCATGGAATTGTGGCAAGTGTTTTATTTTATGCTGTTGTATGCTGGGGAGGAAACATGACACTGGAGGACAGTAACAAATTAAATAAATAAGCTTATTAAGAAAGCAGGGTCCATCACAGGCATATGTTTGAGTACAGTTGAGCAAATTCTAGAGGAGCGGGTGATGAGGAAGGTGAACAGTGTCATGTTGAAAGATGATCACCCACTGTACAGCCTATTTGTGAGGAGTGGAAGGAGTCAAAGGCTCCTTCTACCCAATTGCTCCACTGAACGGTTTAGGAGGTCTTTTATTCCTGCAGCGATAAGACTTCTTAACAAAAACTGCTAAGTACTTTTAATCTTGTAAGTATTCAACTGCGCTTTTAATGGCAGTTTTAGAAAATTGCTGTGATTCTTTGGGAGTTTTATGATGAACTGTTTTTTTTTTTAATATCTTTATCTATTTATATTTCTCCTTCTATTTATGATGTGGTTGTCCTGTCTTACTGTTATGTGTTGTATGTATGGTCAGGTGGCGTTCAATTTCCCCCTTGGGGATTAATAAAGTTCCTCAATTAAGGAGGGAGAGTGATAGCGGAGGGGAGCTTGCTGAGAGGAGATTACGGAGTGTGTGTGTGTGTGTGTGTGTGTGTGTGAATCTCCGAGTGTTACTTGTTTGCCCGACTGAAATGTGCGGCAATAAAAGACGATATTTATCCTGATCTCTGTCCTGCCATCTTCTGTGCTCCACCCACACGTTAAACCCGCTACACACGGGTAAATTCAGGAGCAAGATCAATGTAATTCTCCTGTTTTATATTAAACTTTGGTCGACTATCTGTAACATTCTGCATTCTCTGCAATTTTTTTACCTTGTGCAATACCAGAAAAATTCAGTTGAAATCAAGCCTTTTGAGGTGAATTGGTCCACCTCTGAACAAACTTGCCATTTGAATTTCCCGGGAAACATTGATTTTCGTGACGTCATCTGCGGGACGCCTCCCTCTGAATCCTACGTCAGCGCTGGTTTGTTTATGAGAAAACGACCTGGTGGTTTTCTGCAAATTTCTTCAATGTTATCGCATAATTATTAAAACGGTTAACAGATGCATCTTAGGAGGGTGTAGCAACACCAATCTTGATGGGATTAGTACTCATCATTTTCCAAAAGACCGGACAATGAGAGAGAAATGGGAGTGCTTGGTCTACACAGGCTGTGCACTTAAACCATGCAAAGCTTGCACAGCCTGCTCACGCTTCCGCAGATAACATTGCAAATCTGGCTCCAGACTCCCTTGGGATTTTTCTAGACGTGTTTTGTTATTTTATTTTTTTCTGCTGTAGACAGATGGCCTTGTGCAAAATTACCCTTCTGGATGAGTGTGTAAAGGGACATACTTTCATATAAAAAAATGAAACTGGTCCAGAATATGCCCTTTAAGCATTCATTTCAGTATCTATATGCTTATGTAATTAATATTATATATGCTGATTTTCATGTATGTTTCAGCTAACGACACCCAGAAGTGAGGACATTGCAATCCCATTGTCACTGTCAGGCCATTGTGTCATGCTCAGTGATGAGGACAAGAACATCCTGACACCCCGTCCCACCACTCAGCAGGAGGAGGAGCAGGACAGTAGCTCGGAGTCAAAGTGTGTTTCAGTGCTCAAACTGTTGGGCTATTTAGTTGGGATTTTTTACAATGTAATAAAATGTGTTATTCCCTTATAGTCTTGTTTTATTATTTGATGTTTGTATGGTAAATTAAACATGTACTCAAATAAAAACAGCCAATGAGGTGGTCTTCTTCCTTTCTACAATGCTACACACTACATTATCAGTTCCTTGGTTCCTCCCCAATATATATACCAAGAGTCTTGCCCCTCGTGTCACATGCAGGTCGCGTACACTGCGTGCAGGTCACGTGCGCTGTGTGCACACCTCACATAGGGGTAGAAAGTGAGATGCACTTCTGTCTTGCGGGCCACACAAATAGCAAGTATGGAATACTTGTGTAGTACTTCTGAGGCACGTCACTCATACAATGACCATGCGTCACTCATGCGTCTTACTGTCATCGCAAAAAGCCCATACTAGCCACGCTGCTGACTTGGTTCAGGTGTACAAAAGGAGTACGGGTCCCGTATGTAGTGTATGCGTTCTTGATTTGTCGCAAGACCCGTAGAATGTGCATGTGCAGGACCAAAAGTCTCCACAGGCAGTCTGCGACCTTCTATGGTGCTGGACACATGCAAGTGTCACGCAAGTCTCAAACATGGTTTTGGCAAATTTTTTTACCGTTGACCACCCGCACGTACGGTGGGTTGTGAGTGATGCTTTAAATAGGCACTGAAGCTGGTGCAGGTGCCGACTCTGGCACTGACTCTGATGCAGGTTATGATGCTGGCTCTGGCACTGGCTCTGGAGTAGATTCTGATGCAGACTCTGATGCTGGCTCTGGAGTAGACTCTGATGCAGGCTCTGGAGTAGACTCTGACGCTGGCTCTGACACTGGCTCTTGAGTAGGTTCTGACACTGACTCTGGAGTAGGCTCTGACACTGGCTCTGACACAGGCTCTGGCACTGGAGTAGGCTCTGATGCAGGCTCTGCCTCAGGCACTGGTTCTGGAACAGACACTGGTGCTGAATCTGGCTCTGCCTCTGGCACAGGAGCAGGCACTGATGCTGACTCTGGCTCCACCTCTGGCACAGGAACAGACACTGGCGCTGACTCTGGCTCCACCTCTGGCACAGGAGCAGGCACTGGCGCTGACTCTGGCTTCGCCTCTGGCACAGGAGCAGACACTGGCACTGACTCTGGCTCTACCTCTGGCACAGGAGTAGACACTGGCACTGACTCTGGCTCTGATTCTGACACAGGAGCAGACACTGGCGCTGACTCTGGCTCCACCTCTGGCACAGGAGCAGACACTGGTTCTGGCACAGGAACAGACGATGGCACGGGAACAGGAACAGATTCTGGCACAGGTTCAAGCCTGGATTTTGATACAGACATGGGTTCAGGCATTAATTCAGGTGCTGGTTTTGGCTGAGAAACCAGCTCAAAAGAGGCAGCATCCAAGAGGGGCTCAGGAACAACAGCCTCCTCTGCTGTCTCTACTTAAGCCACTAGGGAGAGCTCTGGAGTGATGGCCTCCTCAGCTGGGTCAACCACTGGAGGGAGCTTTGGAGTAACGGCCTCCTCAGCTGGTTCAGCCACTGGCATGATTGCCTCTCCCCAAATATTTTCATGGGGTTCCTCCTTTTCTAAGGATTTGAAAATGAACTTGAGCATGGCAAAGAAAGTCTGTGAACTTTGAAGACACAGGTTCTCAATATGAATCAGGTAATCCACCCATCTGCATTCTTGTCCAGCAATAAATGTTAGTAAGAAGCTTACCCAGATGGGTTTGGGTGGTTTGGGCTCTTGGAGGTCCTCATAGAAGAAGTCACACTGTAGCTTGAATCCCATAGGGTGATATATTCCATAGTAGATTGCTGGGGACTCCAGTCAGTCTTCAGCTGAAAATACGAAGCAAGAGGCTGAGACAGGGAAACCTGGAAGCGGTGTAGGATCGCGTACTGAAACACTTCTGCTACATCCATGTATGGCGAAGTATTCTGTCAGGTACGTGAGGGAGGCAGAAGTGTTCAGTTTAATAAAGTGCATATATAAATACAGATACACACAAAGGCAAACAGTCCAAGTCAGCAGGCTAGATCGGGGACGTGAAAACAGGCAAAGGGTTGGTCGAGGCACAAACAGAACATAGAAGGCTAAGCGAGAACAATAACAAGAAACAGGCCAAATAATTAGGAAACCAAGAACATGGGTAGAATGGCTTGGTAATACGTACTTAATGTAGCATAATACTTCACGATGCATTTGCATCAGCGCAGTCCTTAAATAGGCAAGCACAATGTTCTCTAATTGAGTTCAGGTGTGCCTTGTTCACAGCGCGCGTGCTGGAGTTCACTCAGCACACACTCAGCCTGAGGCGTGCCTTCAGGTGCATGTGCCACAGCACGCAGGACTGACAACATGAAATTCAAAATGAGCAAATATTTTTCAAAAAACAATAAAATTTCTCAGTTTCAACATTTGATATCTTGTCTTTGTATTATTTTCAATGAAATATACAGTGGTGCTTAAATGTTTGTGAACCCTTTAGAATTTTCTATATTTCTGCATAAATATGACCTAAAACAACATAAGATTTTCACACAAGGCCTAAAAGTAGATAAAGAGAACCCAGTTAAACAAATGAGACAAAAATATTATACTTGGTCATTTATTTATTGAGGAAAATGATCCAATATTACATATCTGTGAGTGGCAAAAGTATGTGAACCTTTGCTTTCAGTATCTGGTGTGACCCCCTTGTGCAGCAATAACTGCAACTAAATGTTTCCGGTAACTGTTGATCAGTCCTGCACACTGGCTTGGAGGAATTTTAGCCCATTCCTCCGTACAGAACAGCTGCAACTCTGGGATGTTGATGGGTTTCCTCACATGAACTGCTCACTTCAGGTCCTTCCACAACATTTTGATTGGATTAAGGTCAGGACTTTTACTTGGCCATTCCAAAACGTTAACTTTATTCTTCTTTAACCATTCTTTGGTAGAATGACTTGTGTGCTTAGGGTCGTTGTCTTGCTGCATGACCCACCTTCTCTTGAGATTCAGTTCATGGACAGATGTCCTGACATTTTCCTTTAGAATTTGTTGGTAAAATTCAGAATTCATTGTTCCATCAATGATGGCAAGCCGTCCTGACCCAGATGCAGCAAAACAGGCCCAAACTATGATACTACCACTACCATGTTTCACAGATGGGATAAGGTTCTTATGCTGGAATGCAGTGTTTTCCTTTCTCCAAACATAATGCTTCTCATTTAAACCAAAAAGTTCTATTTTGGTCTCATCCATCCACAAAACATTTTTCCAATAGCCTTCTGGCTTGTCTGCGTGATCTTTATCAAACTGCAGATGAGCAGCAATGTTCTTTTTGGAGAGCAGTGGCTTTTCCTTGCAACCCTGCCATGCACACCATTGTTGTTCAGTGTTCTCCTGATGGTGGACTCATGAACATTAACATTAGTCAATGTGAGAGAGGCCTTCAGTTGCTTAGAAGTTACCCTGGGGTCCTTTGTGACCTCGCTGACTATTACACACCTTGCTCTTGGCGTGATCTTTGTTGGTCAACCACTCCTGGGGAGGGTAACAATGGTCTTGAATTCCCTCCATTTGTACACAATCTGTCTGACTGTGCATTGTTGGAGTCCAAACTCTTTAGAGATGATTTTGTTACCTTTTCCAGCCTGATGAGCATCAACAACGCTTTTTCTGAGGTCCTCAGAAATCTCCTTTGTTTGTGCCATGATACACTTCCACAAACATGTGTTGTGAAGAGCAGACTTTGATAGATACCTGTTCTTTAAATAAAACAGGGTGCCCACTAACACCTGATTGTCATCCCATTGATTGAAAACACCTGACTCTAATTTCACCTTCAAATTAACTGCTAATCCGAGAGTTTCACATACTTTTGCAACTCACAGCTATGTAATTTTAGATCATTTTCCTCTGTAAATAAATGGCCAAGTATAATATTTTTGTCTCATTTGTTTAACTGGGTTCTCTTTATCTATTTTTAGGACTTGTGTGAAAATCTGATGATGTTTTAGGTCATATTTATGCAGAAATATAGAAAATTCTAAAGGGTTCACAAACTTTCAAGCACCACTGTATGGTTTCTATGATTTGCAAATCATCACATTCTGTTTTTTTTCTGTTTTATACAGAGTCCCAACTTTTTTGGAATTAGGATTGTAAAATAGCTCCTGGCATTAAACAAAGTAGATGGCTTACACATATTTTAATGAATTTTTATAAGACAAGATCTTCTAGCTTACTGAAAGGGATAATATTTGTTATAAATTGTTTAATGTCAGTGTTAAGAAATTATTAAAGACAATAAATGTATTAGGATGGCCCTTTTAAATGTTAAATCACTGACTGCTAAAAATTTTTAACAACTTTGTTGCAAATGAAAATTTTGTTTGTTTGTTTGTTTGTTTGCTTGTTTGTTTGTTTGTTTTTTCATTTTTGTTGATTTTATGTTTATGGCCAACACATGACTAAGTCAGAACAAGTTAAGTTAATGTTCAAATGATAACTTTGAAATAAATCTCATTTGGATATTTCTTAAGTACAGAAAGTAAAGTCAAGAACCAGAGTAGCTACATAGAATACAAGGCCTGGTAAACATGAGACACTGGGTACAATGCATATAGTTCGCACAGTCCATGTGCTTGCAGAGTCCTTATATGCGTGTGCTGTGATTGTGCTCTGGTCAGGAACAGGTGCATAATAATTAGAACTTGTGGCACACACTACACATGGTAGTCTTGGGCGCACGCTGCACATTCAGAGCACAAATGCATGCAGACATAACAGAACACCACCAACCCCACCCACCCCCAAAGAGCTCCCTCTGGGACCTAAAAACGTCCTTGATTGGCTCCAGGGATGAGGACCTGGCACTGGATAAAGTCCCCCTGGAGCTCTGGTTCAGGAAGGACATGGCACCGGAACCTGGGCTTAGATGGAGGCTTGGTTTCCAGTCAGGTCTTGAATGGCAGTGTAGAGACAGATGGAGGCTTTGGTTCAGGCTTGGACTTGGACATGGAAATGAGGATAGTCAGAGGCTCAGGCATAGACATGGGCTTGAGCATGGGTATAGACATGGGTTCAGGCATAGATTCGGACATGGGTTCAGGCATAGACATGGGCATGGACTCAAGCATAGACTCAAACCTGGGCATGGGCATGGACTCAAGCATCAGCATGGGCATGGACTCGGGTTTGGACCTGGACTTGAGCATGGGCATGGAATTGAACATGGACATGGACCCTGGCATCGGCCTCAGGAGAAACCTCTGGAGTGAAAGCCTCCCCCTCTGCCACTGTGTCAGCCCCCCCCCAAAAAAAAAGAAATTTCTTGGGGATCCTCCTTCCCAAGAGCCTGGAACAAGAATTTCAGCATTGTGCCGAATGGCTTAGAGCAGGGGTCTCCAACTTTTCTGGGACTGAGGGCTACCCGAAGGATGAGAAACTATATGGAGGGCTAGTCATTCAAAATAATTTACATAAAATAAATAAAAGGCTTAACATCCCTTTAAAATAAGACTATGTAGGATTGTGTACTTTTAATTAACAACAATCAAGGAATAGAAACTGGCATTTTAACATGAGCATTTTAATTATGAATAATCATAATCTCAGCATATCAATACTGTTAGGAATTACCAACTTTTTTTGCAAATTCCAAAGTTTAATTATGCTAACCCTTATTAGCTAATGCTAATAAGTTAATAATGATAATAATGAGCATATTTTGTTGTTTCTTATAATCTCATATTGGGAAAGTACATTTGCCCTCTTTTAGAATTCTACACACAAAAAAAACATTCTGATATTCTCACTGCAATTAATAGCTGTTACATAAAAACAGGTCTGGAAATGCCAAAGGCACAATAATAAAAGGCTATAATTTTCCCTTTTCAATACACAACAGGTCTGTGAAAGTTAAAACTATTCAAAATCCATTCCTTAGAAAACTGCACTGCAACATTAATATAACACTCGCACTTCTAACACAGCATACAAGTTGAAACTCTTAACTGCATCTCATCTCATTATCTCTAGCCGCTTTATCCTGTTCTACAGGGTTGCAGGCAAGCTGGAGCCTATCCCAGCTGACTACAGGCGAAAGGCAGGGTACACCCTGGACAAGTCACCAGGTCATCACAGGGCTGACACATAGACATAGACACAGACAACCATTCACACTCACATTCACACCTACGGTCAATTTAGAGTCACCAGTTAACCTAACCTGCATGTCTTTGGACTGTGGGGGAAACCGGAGCACCCAGAGGAAACCCACATGGACACGGGGAGAACATGCAAACTCCGCACAGAAAGGCCCTCGCCGGCCACGGGGATCGAACCCAGACCTTCTTGCTGTGAGGTGACAGCGCTAACCACTACACCACCATGCCGCCCACCTCTTAACTGCATCCTTAAATGATTTCACCTTATTGCAGATTCATAACATTCAAGAAATCATTCTCTTAGCATTCTCTTAATATTCTTCTAAGTTTTAAAATGCATTTCATGCATTGATTTTTGCATGTGAATGGTTCCTAGTGGGAAGCCAGACACTGCATTTAGTTCACCAGTGCACTGTAGTCAGGGCTGTAGCTTGACACAGCAACTGTGATTGAATCTTCAAGGTGTAGATCAGTTAAGCAAGTTCTATGTTTCATCGCATCTCATTATCTCTAGCCGCTTTATCCTTCTACAGGGTCGCAGGCAAGCTGGAGCCTATCCCAGCTGACTACGGGCGAAAGGCGGGGTACACCCTGGACAAGTCGCCAGGTCATCACAGGGCTGACACATAGACAACCATTCACACTCACATTCACACCTACGGTCAATTTAGAGTCACCAGTTAACCTAACCTGCATGTCTTTGGACTGTGGGGGAAACCGGAGCACCCGGAGGAAACCCACGCGGACACGGGGAGAACATGCAAACTCCACACAGAAAGGCCCTCGCCGGCCCCGGGGCTCGAACCCAGGACTTTCTTGCTGTGAGGCGACAGCGCTAACCACTACGCCACCGTGCCGCCCCTATTTTTTCCCCTCTTCAGTATTATTTGATATTTTGTTTTTAATAATAAAAAATATGATAATGATTATGTTCACTGTATTGTTAATATTATTAGTAGTAGTTGTAACAGCAGTAGAAGTATGTGACTATTTTGTAGCGCACTATCACTTCCAGAAAAAATTCTGATATGCAGGTAAAAGGGGAGACGGTGTACGGAGAAAATTATAAACAAGTCACAACGCTGAAACACAAGCCCAAAAACCCGCAAACCACGACTTCTGATTTTTTTTAAAGCGAGCTCACAAAAAAAGAAACCCCAAAGTCGCTTATAAAAAGCAGAATTGGCAACCCACGCAGTGTTCCAGAAACCAGAATCTCTGATCGCAAGTTCTGTTCTAAATAGCTTTGACAGGTCGTCTTGTTATCAGGAAAACTATGATCTATCTCATAAAAGTCATGGGTTTATTGATTAATAAAACGATATTTAATTATTCAGAACTGAAAATCGTGAAAAGGGTTTGTTGCTTTTGATGTGTGCGTGATCATATGCCATCCGCTCCAAGCTTATGTGCCGGGGCTCAGCCCCGGACAGCCCCGGCCCAATTTAACCCCTGCACCCATAGTGTGGGTGAAGTATTCTGTCAGTATAGGTGTGGTTGAATAGATGTAAGTTGAGAAAGAGTTTATTTACAGGCATGCAAACAGTACAAATACATAAAGCGGCATCATCAACATGGCGCCAAGCTGAACACACGTGTCGACGGCTGATCCCTCTGAGCTAATGGCTAATCCTGCAGTTAATATCCTGAATGCTTATAAATACTCTAAAAAATATCGTATTTGATTCGCTACAACCTCATCTCATCTCATTATCTCTAGCCACTTTATCCTGTTCTACAAGGTCACAGGCAAGCTGGAGCCTATCCCAGCTGACTACGGGTGAAAGGCAGGGTACACCCTGGACAAGTCGCCAGGTCATCACAGGGCTGACACATAGACACAGACAACCATTCACACTCACACCTATGGTCAATTTAGAGTCACCAGTTAACCTAACCTGCATGTCTTTGGACTGTGGGGGAAACCGGAGCACCTGGAGGAAACCCACGCGGACAACATGCAAACTCCACACAGAAAGGCCCTCACCGGCCACGGGGCTCGAACCCAGACCTTCTTGCTGTGAGGCGACAGCGCTAACCACTACACCACCGTGCCGCCCTCGCTACAACCTCTGTGCTTGTAATGGAAACCAGAAAGCAGAAAAAGGAGACAAACCAGCCTGCTAACTCCACCGAAGTGGGCCCACTTGCCTTAGCTCCTTCAGTTAAGCTAACAGCGAGCAGCGCAGCTGCAACATGGAAACTGTTGGGCGAAACATGATCATGAAAGCTATAACCAACATGAGAGATGACTTCTCAGCAAACTTTACTGGGGTCCTAACAGCGATACAAGGTATTAAACATGACTTCAACGAGTTTGCTAACAGACTTGTGGAGGCTGAACAGTGTATTGGAGACACAGAGGACAACGTTACTACTTTGCAAAAAATAGTTACCGAGCTCCAGAAGCAGGTAGTTTCTCTCACTGCCAAGACTGAGGACCAGGAAAACCACAGCCGGCACGACAACCTTTGCCTCATCAACCTGCCGGAGGGAGCAGAGGGACGAGACGCTGCAGCTTTTCTGGAGCGATGGCTTCCTGAGGTATTTGGGGTTGACTCCTTCCCTTATCTGGTCTTCATCGAACGAGCCCACCGCCTGCAGGGTCGCCAAGATCACAACATCCCCAGAGCACTAATAATGCACTTCCTCAACTTTAAAGATAAAGAGAGAGTGATCCAGGCAGCCAGGGCCAAAGGAAAAGTGATGTTTAAAGAGCAGGAGGTGAAATTCTTCCAGGATGTTGCCAGGGAGACACATATCAAAAGGAAGCACTTTGACGAAGTGAAGCAGCAGCTTAAAGCCCTGAATGTCCAGTATGGAATCTTACACCCAGCCTGGCTCCAGGTGACACACGCAGGTCAATCCCAGATTTTTGACACCCCGGAGGAGGATGCGATGTTCGTCTGAAGTCTCTCTGTTGGCTGGCATGATGTATCACTGTCTCCGGTATAGATGCTGAATGAAGGAGACAATGACCGGGTCATTCAAATCTCTTTTTTCTTTTTCTTTTTCTTTTTACGGACTCGGTAAGGAATAACACCATGATGGGCATGGCTACCGAGGTTGAGGTTAATAGTGGAAATTCTTGGTTTACTTTTTCTTAATTTCCTTAAGACTTATGGAAATAACAAGACAGCTAGAGGAACCGTGTTTTTGTTGAATGTTTTCTTTTCTTTCTTTGATATTGAGTATTCTGTTTTTTCTTTTTTTTTCTTTACACCGTTCAGCAGGGCGACTGATGATGGGCATGTGTTTGAGTATCGTTACTCTGCTCCTCTCTGTAGGATCAGACCAGCATTATGTTGTGTTTTCATCTGGTTGTGTTAGCGGGGAATGCTGTCAAGTTCTAGATGACAGCAGGGGAGGGTTTTTCTCATCCATCATTGGAATTCAATTTAATGTCATAGGGCTAACAGACCTTTTATTGTCCTCACTTCAATCATTTCACATGCTTTTTGACTGTTTGTGCTTAGACGACACTCAGAGAGGTACTCACTATATCACTGATGATGAATGATGGATGGTGACTCAAGTATAAAGATAACTACTTAGAATGTGAGAGGCTTAGGGAAATTATCTAAATTAAAGCAGGTTATGACGAGGCTTAAACATCTTAAATCAACAGTTATATTTTTACAAGCATCTCATTTAATGTCTAGTGATATGTTAAAGGTAAGGAGGCGTTGGCTGGGCCAAGTTTACTCTGCTTCATTCTCTACTAATGCTAGGGGAGTTATTACGTTAATTCACAAGTCTCTCCCTTTTCAAGTTATGAAAACATTACCAGACCCTACTGGAAAATATCTGATTTTGCAAGGTTCACTCTTTAATGAAAATATTACAATGGTGAACTTATATGGACCCCAAATTTTTTGAAAATCTATTTCTACTATTAGCCTCACTACCGTGGAAATTACTAATTGGTGGAGATTTTAACTGCACAATTTCTCCCCACCTTGATCGCTCTTCTGGCACTGACACAGCTCATATACCGTACAGAGTAGGAAAACGCTGCAGTATTTTATCTCATCTCATTATCTTTAGCCGCTTTATCCTGTTCTACAGGGTCACAGGCAAGCTGGAGCCTATCCCAGCTGACTACGGGCGAAAGGCGGGGTACACCCTGGACAAGTCGCCAGGTCATCACAGGGCTGACACATAGACACAGACAACCATTCACACTCACATTCACCCCTACGGTCAATTTAGAGTCACCAGTTAACCTAACCTGCATGTCTTTGGACTGTGGGGGAAACCGGAGCACCCAGAGGAAACCCACACGGACACGGGGAGAACATGCAAACTCCGCACAGAAAGGCCCTCGCCGGCCACGGGGCTCGAACCTGGACCTTCTTGCTGTGAGGCGACAGCGCTAACCACTACACCACCGTGCCACCGCAGTATTTTATAAAAGAGCTTAATTTATGTGACCCCTGGAGGACACTGTTTCCTAATAGCAGAGAATACTCTTGTTGTGCAAATGTATCCAAAGGGCATTCACAGATTGACTATTTTTTGCTGTCCAATGATCTTTTTCCAAGAATAACAGATTGTGTTTATGACTCCATTGTAATCTCAGATCATGGTCCAGCATCTCTTATTTATAATGACCAAAAACTTGTGCGGGGTGCTCGGAGATGGCGCCTCCACCCTAAATGGCTAAATGATCCCAGCTTTTTGAAATTTGTGGGAACACAAATAGACTACTTTTTTGACATCAATAAGGATGAGACTTCAGCCTCTATGAGATGGGAGGCATTTAAGGCTTATATTCATGGTCAAATAATTAATTACACCAGTTCAATAACCAATAAAACAAATTTAGAAATGCTTTCTTTAGACAAGTCAATTAAGCAACTTGAGAAGAAGGTAGACAAGACAAATCCTCATACACAGGAATTAGCTACCCTCAGGGCCAGATATAATGCACTTTCTGCCTCTAAAGCAGAAAATTGCTTAATAAGATTGAAACAAACATTTTACAAACAAGGGGAGAAAAGTGGAAAGCTATTAGCTTGGCAAATAAAAAAGTTGGATACAGAAAGAGCCATCAATAGTATTCAATCTTCAAATGGTGATATAATTGCTGATCCTTGAGTGATAAATGATACTTTGCTGCATATTATAAGACCCTATATGAATCAGAATTATCAGAATTAGAGGAAGATCAAACTCCCTTTCTCAACCAACTCCCAGTTCCACATCACAGCCTTCCAAGTAGTGTTCAGGAATCAGACACAGTCTCAGTGTTTAAGTCTAGGCTGAAAACATATCTGTTTAGTCAAGCCTTTTGTTAATGGTGTTTATGAGGTAAAGATGTAGATCTGGAGGGTCCTCAGACATAGAGTCTCATCTCATCTCATTATCTTTAGCCGCTTTATCCTGTTCTACAGGGTCGCAGGCAAGCTGGAGCCTATCCCAGATGACTACGGGCGAAAGGTGGGGTACACCCTGGACAAGTCGCCAGGTCATCACAGGGCTGACACATAGACACAGACAACATTCACACTCACATTCACACCTACGGTCAATTTAGAGTCACCAGTTAACCTAACCTGCATGTCTTTGGACTGTGGGGGAAACCGGAGGAAACCCACACGGACACAGGGAGAACATGCAAACTCTGCACAGAAAGGCCCTCGCCGGCCATGGGGCTCGAACCCGGACCTTCTTGCTGTGAGGCGACAGCGTGAACCACTACACCACCGTGCCGCCCTCAGACATAGAGTGTTTTGGTAAACTGGGATGTATGGATCCTGTCAGTTCCCACTCGCTTGCTCACTCGAGTTTGTTGATGGTGTAGTGGCTGGCTGCTTTATGTCCTGGGGCTCCCTCATGGCTGTAGTACCTTCTGGCTCTCCCCTTTTAGTTATGCTGTCATAGTTAGTTGCCAGAGTCCCTGCTTGTACTCTGCAATATGTATACTGTTCCTACTTATTCAGGTGACATTGGGCATACCTAACAACCTGTGTTTTCTCTCCCTGTCTCTCTCTCCCCATCCCCCCTCCCCCCAAATCTGTCCCTCTCTCTCTCCCCCCCCTCCCTCCTCCCCCCAAATCTGTCCCTCTGAGTTACATGTTGGTCCTGGGATCGAGATGCTGGCCTCTTCTGCTCCTCGGAACTGCTTGATCCATCCTGGTGCCCTGTGTCTGGTTGGAGTCTCATCACATTGCTCCTGTGGAGGACAGCCCCATGAGGACAGTTGAAAGTCACACCTGGAGGATGCTCTGGACACTTACAGTAATGCTTTTATGGCTGAGGACTACAGTTGACTTGTTAACTTTAGGACAGCAGTTGTCATGAACAGTTTTGCACTCAAGTTTCCATCAATGAAGAGTTATAACATCAGTGAAACTGACTTCATGTTAAAACTGTTATGTTATAGTCATGCTGTCTGTTGTTGCCCAAATGTGGATGGGTTCCCTTTTGAGTCTGGTTCCTCTCGAGGTTTCTTCCTCATGTCGTCTGAGGGAGTTTTTCCTTGTCACCATCGCCACAGGCTTGCTCATTGGGGATAGATTAGGGATAAAATTAGCTCATCTTTTAAGTCGTTCAAATTCTGTAAAGCTGCTTTGCGACAATGTTTATTGTTAAAAGTGCTATACAAATAAACTTGACTTGACTTGAAACTTGATATCTGAAAACGATAAATCCTGGATGGACTGAACACTCGAAAGTCAGGAAATCTTAGAGGCTATAAATCACATGAAAGGAGGGAAAATGGCAGGTCCGGATGGACTCCCAATTGATATTTATAAATTATTTAAAGATAAATTGATAATTCCATTGAAGGACATGTATAAAGAATCTTTTCAGAAGAGTACCCTGCCCCCCTCTTTGAGAAATGCACTTATCTCCCTGATATTAAAACCAGACAAACCTCCTTCTAAATGTGAATCCTATAGACCTATCTCTCTATTGAACTCAGATACAAAGATAATTGCTAAAATTTTGGTGTTAAGGCTAGAGAAATGCCTCCCATCTCTAATAGATACTGATCAGAATGGATTCATAAAATACCGTCAGGCATATTATAATATTAGAAGAATTTTAAATATAATTCATGAAAAAAAAGAGACACAAGATTCATGGATTTTGTCACTGGATGCTGAAAAAGCGTTCAACAGAGTCGAATGGCCATATCTATTTGAAGTACTCTCCCGCTTTGGTTTTGGTGTTTAATTTAGGCAATGGATCAAACTTTTATACTCAGGACCACGTGCAGAGATTATCTCATCTCATCTCATTATCTCTAGCCGCTTTATCCTGTTCTACAGGGTCATAGGCAAGCTGGAGCCTATCCCAGCTAACTATGGGCAAAAGGCGAGGTACACCCTGGACAAGTCGCCAGGTCATCACAGGGCTGACACATAGACACAGACACCCATTCCCAGTCAAATTAGAGTCACCAGTTAACCTAACCTGCATGTCTTTGGACTGTGGGGGAAACCGGAGCAAACCCACACGGACATGGGGAGAACATACAAACCCTGCACAGAAAGGCCCTTGCCGGCCACGGGGCTCGAACCCGGACCTTCTTGCTGTGAGGCGACAGCGCTAACCACTACACCACCGTGCCACCTGCACAGAGATTATGACCAGTAATATTATTTCCAAACCATTCAATCTCCATTGTGGGACCCGTCAGGGTTGCCCCTTGTCCCCCTTGCTTTTTATTTTAGTGCTAGAACCCTTTGCCATCTCCATTAGAAATCACCCTATTATTAAAGGAATTCAGATTGCAGATGTAGAGCATCGCATAACTTTGGTCGCAGATGATACATTACTTTTTCTGACGATCTTGGAACAGTCTTTCTCAGCCCTTGCTGATGTGATCAATAGGTTTGGGAAGTTCTCAGGATACAGAGTTAACAAAACTAAATTCTCTGTTCTCTTCCTCAACGAGCGGGAAATATTCCATCCCACAGTCCGGCACCCATTTATGAACATGCCTCAAGGATTTGGGTATCTTGGTATCTTTATTACTCCCAATCTAAACTCATTAATCTCTGCCAATTACGACCCAGTTATTTCAAAAGTCAAGGAATCTCTCAGCAGATGGCTCTTGTGGTGTATCTGAACATAAACATCTGAACATAAACAGTATATGAAGGGTTAATGGTTGACGCAGGTTACGTTATCAGTTTAGAATAGACCAATGAGATTGCGTGTGTGGGTCATGTGATGGGGGGTCCTACAGGTTTGTTTTCAGTTCAATAAAGTGCTTGCAATGTCTGGACACAGATTGTTCCACGCTCTTAATTCTTCATAAATAGAGGATACGACATGGTGTCAGAAATACTGTGTTTATGACAAAAAGGAAAAGGCACAAGAAAAGACGGGTCACGGCGACAGAGACGGAGGTAGAGATGTTGGTGGATGTTGTTATGAGGAAAACGTTAACGTGCAGCAAAGGGGAGTGAGCATGGCGGCTAGCGCACCCACTGCAACATTCAACATTCAGCCACCTGAACCCTTCGATTTCAGCAAGCCGCTCGAATGGACAAAATGGATCTGGAGGTTCGAGAGGTTTCACCTAGTGAGCAACTTGACTACGAACTCGGAGGAGAATCAGGTAAACACTCTAATATATTGTATGGGGGACGAAGCCGACGATGTATTGAGAGGGTTAAAGCTGAGTGACACGGATGTGAAAAAGTATGACAAAGTAAAGGACGGATTCCGTGATTTCTTTATTGTGAAAAAGAACATTGTCTTCGAAAGTGCATGCTTCAATATGCGAAAACAAGAAGCTAACGAGACTGTCGATGCATTCGTCACTGCCCTACATGCTTTAGCAGAGCACTGTAAATACGGAGACTTACATGATGAACTCATAAGAGATAGGATCGTAGTGGGGCTTGCAGACACCAAACTTTTGGAACGCATGCAGATGGAGGAAAATTTGACTTTGCAAAAAGCCATAGATATGGCAAGACAGTCTGAGGAAATTAAAAAACAACAGAGCACACTTAGGAGTGAAGCCAGCAGTGTGATGCAGATGGAGGCTAGCTCCATAGACAGACTGATAAGAAAGAAAGGACAGAAAAATGAAAAGCAGAGATACATGAACCAGAAAAACAGTGGTGCAAGGCCGCACCAGCACATGCAAAGCAAAGACAAAGGCATGCACAGCGCCCAGTGCTACAAATGTGGAGGGCCTTCTCACCCCAAAGCGGAGTGTCCCGCAAACGATGCAAAATGTCGGGGCTGTGGAAAAAAAGCCCATTATCAGCGTGTTTGTTGGAACAAGGCTGTAGTAGCATGCATCGAGGAAGAAGAGGAGAAAAGTTTCTTCCTGGGCTCTGTGTCATGTGAGAACACTATGTGAGCAGCTGATGTGCAGATTAAAGGGAAAGTGCTTAAATTTAAACTTGACACCGGCACAGACGTAACCGCCATTTCTGAAAGTGACGTGAAAGACTTGTTCGCTGGGGCACAAATGCCTGTTCTCCACAAGCCAGAGAAACCCTTGCTGGGTCCAGGAAAGATTCAGTTAGAGGTAGAAGGCTTTGCTAAAATGCAACTTACTCACAAATCCAAGCAGACTGAGGAGAAAGTCTACGTGGTCAAAAACCTGGGCACACCTTTGCTCGGGCTACCAGCCATTACTGCCCTGGGCCTACTCATTCGAGTCGACAGCGTCACAATGGACTCTTTAAAGGCAGCCTACCCAAAACTGTGCAAGGGCCTAGGTGACATCCAACGACCATACCACATCAAGCTCAAGCCAAACACTGTGCCATTCTCTTTAAAAACGCCACGGAGAATTCCCCTGCCTCTGATGGGAAAGGTGAAAGAGGAGCTCCAACGGATGGAAGAGATGGGGGTCATCAGGCGTGTCGAAGAGCCTACGGAGTGGTGCGCTGGCATTGTTGTCATACCAAAGAAGAACAGCCAGCGACTACGTCTGTGTGTGGACTTCACTGGCTTGAACCAGTATGTGTGTCGCGAAAAGTATGTTCTGCCATCAGTTGACGAGAGTCTAGGAATGCTAGCTGGAGCCAGAGTATTCAGTAAACTAGACGCAAACATGGGATTCTGGCAGATTCCTTTAGCTGAGGAGTCAGCTAAATTCACTACATTCATAACACCCTTCGGACAGTTCCACTTCCAGCGTCTTCCGTTTGGAATCAAATCTGCGCCAGAACACTTCCAGCGTGTCATGGCAGAGGTCATAGACGGACTGGATGGTGTGGTCTGCCACATTGATGACCTGCTGGTGTGGGGAAAAGACCAAGAGCAGCACGACGCTCATCTCCATGCCCTGCTGCAAAAGCTCGAGCAAGCAGGGGTGACCTTGAACATGGACAAGTGTGAGCTCTCCAGGAGTGAGGTGGTCTTCCTCGGGCACATCATCACCGCATCAGGCATCAAACCCGATCCAGAGAAGACAAAGGCCATCAGGGACATGAAAGAGCCTACAAACGTGAGCAAGTTAAGGAGCTTCCTGGGGATGGTAAACCAGGTGGGAAAATTCATACCCCAGCTGGCCGAGAAAGACAAAGCTCTTTGCGACCTACTTTCAAAGAAGAACTGTTGGCTGTGGGGTGCTGACCAGGCGGCGGCATTCAAAGTGCTGAAAGAAGCACTATCTTCTCCACCGGTCCTGGCCATGTATGACGCGAGCAGGGACACAAAAGTATTGGCAGATGCTTCATCTTATGGACTGGGAGGCGTGTTCCTCCAGAGATGGGACAGCGAATGGAGGCTGGTAGCTTACGCATCCCGCTCACTCTCACCCACTGAGCACGCTAAGCGCAAGTCTAAAAGGAGGCCCTGGGTCTAACCTGGGCATGTGAATGCTTCCGGGACTTCTTGTTAGGAAAGCACTTCTGCCTAGAGACTGACCATAAGCCACTCCTTTCCCTACTAGGCGCACAAGCACTCGACCTGTTGCCACCAAGGATACAGCACTTTCGAATGAGACTCATGCGCTACTCCTATGACATCGTGCATGTTCCTGGAAAGTCACTCTGGACTGATGACACATTGTCACGTTCACCCGTACAAGCGCAAATGACTGCAAATGACACAGAACTGATGGAGAGCATCAACATTTACGTGGACTGCATTGTCAACAACTTACCTGTCAGTCCCACGTTCATGGACACACTCAAAGCACAGCTGGAGGCTGACAGTGTATGCTCTCATGTCATGAAAATGTGTGCAGATGGATGGCCAGAGCACGCAAAGCAGGAACCACTGTTGAAACACTTTTGGCCTGAGAGGGCTACACTCACAGTGCAAGATGGACTTTTGCTGAAAGACACACGTCTAGTCATTCCAGCAACAATGCGGAATGACGTGCTGGACAGACTGCACAAGGGCCATCAAGGCATCGTTAAGTGCAAAGCACGTGCCCGTCAATCTGTGTGGTGGCCTGGACTCGGACAGCAGATCACTGAGATGGTGCTGAGATGCAGAACATGTCTGCAAGAGCACCGCAACCACAGTGAGCCACTCTTGCCATCAGACTGCCCCGAGTGCCCATGGCAAAAGCTGGGGGCTGACCTCTTTGAACTGGGGGGGGAACACATACTTACTTGTCGTCGACTACCTCTCCAGGTACGTCGAAATTGCTCTGTTAACACATACAAAGTGCAATGACGTAATCAATCATCTGAAATCAATGTTTGCAAGGCACGGCATCCCGGAGTGTTTAATGTCTGACAACGGCCCTCAATTCTCTGGGCAAGTGTTCGCTTCCTTCGCCACAGCGTAT
The DNA here is from genome assembly GCF_027579695.1 of Neoarius graeffei. Lineage (NCBI taxonomy): Eukaryota > Metazoa > Chordata > Actinopteri > Siluriformes > Ariidae > Neoarius > Neoarius graeffei. The sequence goes on along the minus strand of NC_083589.1, from coordinate 20,319,999 downwards.
GGATTCAAACACCTTACCAGTAGCCCCAAATTCCCACAAAGCAATGGCGAGGCTGAGCAAGCCATTCAGACCATTAAGAATCTTCTGAAAAAGGCAACTGACCTGTACATGGCTCTTCTTGCATACAGGGCCACACCTCTCCAGAATGGATACAGCCCGGCCCAGTTACTCATGGGTCGATGTCTCCGCACCACGGTGCTGACTCATCCCTCTGAGCTACGCCCTGCACTGCCCGACCGCAGCATGCTGGTCCAGAAAGAAAGGGAGAAGAGGATGTCAGATGCTGCAAACTACAACAGGCGACACGGTGCAAAACCACTCAGTAGCCTGTCATCAGGTCAGGAGGTGTGGATAACTGACAGCAAAACATCAGGGACAGTGATCCAGAATCACACCTCGCTGAGATCTTACCTTGTGGATGCGCCACATGGGGTGGTAAGACGCAACTGCCTGCATCTGATACCACTCCAGTTTCCATCACAGGATGAGGCTGGACAGCAGCTACAGGAGCCACTGCCTGTCCTAGAGCAGGGTCGCACACCACCTGCTTTGGGGTCTCCTGTTCCCGCTCCAGAGGTTTCCACTCCCAGAACCAGGTCTGGGAGAGCCATCAAACAACCCACTAGACTGGACTTATGAGTGGGAGAGAAAAAGAAAAAAAAGAAAAAAAAACTGGAAAAAAAACGCTATGTGAAAAAAAGAGAAAAAAAGATTTTGTCAAATGTTCATGCTGAAATGAAAATGTTGCTTCGAAATGTAACAGTTTTACAGTAGAGATATGTAAATACAGAAAAGTTTAAGTTTGAAAATATGATTTAAGAAGTCAAGAAATAGAAACAGTAATAGAAGAATAAGGAGAATCAGTTTATTAGGCATTTGTGTTTAACCCTGTTTTCCTTTCACAGGTTTGAATGGACTTTTCAGAAAATGTTACACTTGTTCTTAAAAAAAGGAGATATGGTGTATCTGAACATAAACATCTGAACATAAACAGTATATGAAGGGTTAATGGTTGATGCAGGTTACGTTATCAGTTTAGAATAGACCAATGAGATTGCGTGTGTGGGTCATGTGATGGGGGGTCCTATAGGTTTGTTTTCAGTTCAATAAAGTGCTTGCAATGTCTTGACACAGATTGTTCCATGCTCTTTTAATTCTTCATAAATAGAGGATACGACAGATCTCACTTCCCCTGTCTGAGATTGGACATATAAATGTTTTCAAGATGAATGTCCTCCCCAAATTTCTTCATCTGTTCCAGTCAATCCCACTCCTGCCTCCTCCTAAATTCTTCCAAGATATGAAAACAACTCTTACAAAGTTCATTTGGAAAAATAGGCACCCAAGACTCCAACTTGTGCTACTATACCTTCCATTTGACAGAGAAGGCCTAAAGGTACCAAACCTAGTATGGTACTACTGGGCAGCCCAGCTTAGAGCTGCCCGTTTATGGTTCTCATCACATCCAGATTTACCTTAGGTAAAAATGGAAGCATCATCTGCAAGAGGGCTAGCGTTAGATTCATATTTATATTCTGACTCTCTTAAGAACTTGAAGAAAAATACACAATCCATTTGTTAGAAACACCTTGATGATATGGCATGAAGCTCATAATGCTGTAGGTGACAATCCACCTTTGTCCTACCTTGCACCTATCTGGGGAAACACTGAGTTCAAACCTGGCGCGAAAGACTAAGGATTCAAACAATGGTCACACAAAGGGATTAGAAGGATCATAGACCTCTATAATGGTGATACACTTATGTCCTTTAACGAAATCAAAGATAGAGTCAACATTCCACAGTCTCACGTTTTTAAATACCTACAGCTGCGAAGTTTTATCCACTCTAAGTTAAATCACTCATCTAACTGTCCCCCTTTAACAGTGTTAGAAAGGTTTGCAACCCAGCGTCAGTGAAGCAAAGGCCAGATCTCTACACTTTACAATATATTCTCAACTCATTCTAAAGATTCATCTGACTCAAAGAGGAGGTTATGGAGTGAGGACTTACAGGAATGTGTGCTGGACAGTGAGTGGAGTCAAATATGCTCAAAGGCCCAGAGCCTCTCCATTAACTCTAGACTCAAATTAATACAATATAATTGGATAATGAGGACCTACAGTACATTACCCCAGTAAAGCTGAACAAATTTAACCCAGACATTCCAGACACTTGTGTGAAATGTCAAACTCATAAAGGCACCCTCTTCCATTGCATCTGGGAATGTGAGAAGATGCAAAAATTTTGGAAGGAAGTAATACATATAATTTCCCAAATACATAAAGCACTGGCAGGGTCAAGGATCAGGCAAGGCTCATACGATGTGCAAACAGAGTAGTGATGGTAATAGCAAAAGGCAGGATCCAAAAACAGAAAGCAGTGTCAAGAAGTCAAGTCAAGTCAAGTTTATTTGTATAGCACTTTTAACAATAAACATTGTCGCAAAGCAGCTTTACAGAATTTGAACGACTTAAAACATGAGCTAATTTTATCCCTAATCTATCCCCAATGAGCAAGCCTGTGGTGACGGTGGCAAGGAAAAACTCCCTCAGACGACATGAGGAAGAAACCTCGAGAGGAACCAGACTCAAAAGGGAACCCATCCTCATTTGGGCAACAACAGACAGCATGACTATAACATTAACAGTTTCAACATGAAGACAGTTTCGTTGATGTTATAACTCTTCATTGATGGAAACTTGAGTGCAAAACTGTTCATGACAACTGCAGTCCTAAAGTTAGCAAGTCAACTGTAGTCCTCAGCCATAAAAGCATTACTGTAAGAGTCCAGAGCATCCTCCAGGTATAACCCTCAACTGTCCTCATGGGGCCGTCCTTCACAGGAGCGATGCGATAAAACTCCGACTAGACACAGGGCACCAGGATGGATCAAGCAGGTCCAAGGGGCAGAAGAGGCCAGCATCTCAATCCCAGGACCAACATGTAACTCAGAGGGACAGATTGGGGGGGAAGAGAGAGAGAGAAAGAAAACACATGTTGTTAGGTATGCCCTAAAAATGACAAGTATTAAATCTGTGTGGTAGGCTCGCAGAGACGAGAGTCTTGACATCAGGCATAACACACAACAATGGCATGTCAAGAACCAGAGTAGCTACATAGAATACAAGGCTTGGTATGGTAAATATGAGACACTGGGTACAACACATATACTTCACAAAGTTTGTGTGCTTACAGAGTCCTTATATGTGCACTCCGTGATTGTGCTCTGATCAGGAACAGGTGCACAGTAATTCATCCTTACGGTGCATGCTGTGCGTGGTAGTCTGCACTTTCAGAGAATGGATGTGAAATTTCCTGCCTGAATATTCCTGTCCATTGATTACATTTATCACTCATCATGACAAGACACTCTTTACTGGTGATTTTAATTTTCCTACTAATATTATCTTGCATTAAAAAGCCACAGAAATGTTCTTCTTCTTCACCCATCCAGTGTGTTGTGACCTTTTCCTAGGGTTTCTTGGCTAAGTAAGTACAGCTGGCTAGCCACTCCCCTGCTGCACTGCTTTTTGGTCATGGACAATTTAGAGCAGCCAATTAGCCTAACTGCATGCCTTTGGACTGTGGGGGAAACCAGAGCATCCAGAGGAAACCCACACAGACACAGGGAGAACATGCAAACTCCACACAGAAAGGTCCTCCTTGGCTGTGAGGTTTGAACCCGGAACCTTCTTGCTGTGAGGCGACAGTGTTAACCACTGCACCACCATAGAAATTTTACATGTAATAAATTTTACTCAACATGTTACTCTCACCCATTAATTGTTCATAAAGAAAAATGAAATTACATATGCAGCTTGTCAACCCAGTATCATTCACTGGATAAACAGATTTTTATCTGTTTATCTAAATATATTTTAAAAAGAAATCCTTATTATTGACAATGATGCAAAAATAATTTTATAAAAGAAGATTAGGAAAATTGTTCAACAAACAAAAACAGCATTCCTAATCTGAATGGAATTATTGTTTCTTGTATTATAGGACTATGAAAAACCACAAACTTCAACTTATTCAAAGTAGAATACTGTGGCCAAAGTATTGACACAAAGAAAGAAAGCAATATTGCACAATTTTTAACATCATTCCACAGACTGTGTGTTTTTTTGTAGAATTAATGTTTTCTTATCGGTTTATAGGTTTTGTTATTGTTTAGAAGACTCTTATTACTTAATAAAGTAATAAGATAATGTAATAATGGGTTATTATCTCAGATTGTCTGAAAATTCTTTTCATAATCAGGATTTATTAATTTTGGATTTGACTTGATATCGTAGCTTGAATAGGATCTCCAACTAAGAAAAACCAAAGATAATGCCTTATATAGTTATCTGTTTAGCATGCGCAGAGATTATCTCATCTCATTATCTCTAGCCACTTTATCCTGTTCTACAGGGTCACAGGCAAGCTGAAGCCTATCCCAGCTGACTACGGGCGAAAGGTGGGGTACACCCTGGATAAGTCGCCAGGTCATCACAGGGCTGACACATAGACACAGACAACCATTCACACTCACACCTACGGTCAATTTAGAGTCACCAGTTAACCTAACCTGCATGTCTTTGGACTGTGGGGGAAACCAGAGCACCCGGAGGAAACCCACGCGGACATGGGGAGAACATGCAAACTCCGCACAGAAAGGCCCTCGCCAGCCACAGGGTTCGAACCCGGACCTTCTTGCTGTGAGGCGACAGCACTAACCACTACACCATGCCGCCCCGTAATAAGAGTCTTCTAAACAATAACAAAACCTATAAACCAATAAGAAAACATTAATTCCACAAGAAACACACAGCCTGTGGAATGATACCAGTGATGTAATGCTTCATCACCCATTGGCATTACCTTTTCATACATAGATAACTTAGCCCTATAGTGCCCATCTTCCAATCATTTAGCTACAACACACTCTTGAGTGTGGATATATACTCATGTTTGTCTTTCAATAAACTGAGAAAACATCTCTGAACAGTTGTGTCTGCATCAGTGACTGTTGCTCCCAAATCCATGAAGTAGAATCTCCTCAGTTCCAGAGGTCTACATACTTTGTTGATTCAATCTCCTTCAGTACAGAGATCAAATCCTGCCAGTTTTCTTGGGGCTCATCCAGTGTCTCCAATTTGAAGATAAGAAAATTTTATCCATTATCCATAACCACTTATCCTGTGCAGGGTCGTGGACAAGCTGGAGCCTATCCCAGCTGACTATGGGCGAGAGGTGGGGTACACCCTGGACAAGTTGCCAGATCATTGCAGGGCTGACACATAGAGACAAACAACCATTCACATCTATGGTCAATTTAGAGCCTCCAATTAGCCTAACCTGCATGTCTTTGGACTGTGGAAGAAACTGGAGCACCCAGAGGAAACCCATGCAGACACGGGGACAACATGCAAACTCCACACAGGAAGGCCCCTGTCAGCCACTGGGCTCGAACCCAGAACCTTCTTGCTGTGAGGCAACAGTGCTCATAACTACACCACCGTGCCAACCATAAGAGATTATTATTATTATTTTAATTAAGTATCTTGGATTCTCTTCTTTGATCTGGAGATCTGAGATTTGGTTATCCTAATCATGCACATACATGCATCGTATAAATAATCCTGTGGTTTTCCTAGGGCTGAATGGACATTTGGTTCTGTCAATCATTGGTCAATTTAATGAAATAGATTTGGTTATCCCATTTGCCAATTGGATGAAATTAATTTGGTTATCCCACTCAACAATTGGATGAAGTAGATTTGGTTATTCCAATCTCACACGTACATGCATCATATAAATATTCCTATGGTGTTTCCTAGGGCCAATTGGAAGAAACTGTGAAGAACAAATTTCAAACTGCTTCTGATCTCTCTCAAGTCATATGTGCTAAGCAAGACCAGAATGAATCCTGTACTGCTTTCTTTACATGTTTCAAAACTGTGTGATCCAGGCATGCTTCAGAAGGTAGACATTTCATTATGTTTTTCATAACAATATTTTTGAATAGCCTGCATCCTGAAAATGCTCATGTTTTGAGAATTTCTACTGTAGGTGTTCTCAATGACATGAACATTGAGGAAGTGAGCCACAAGCCTCAAGATTTGGTATGGAATTTGAAGTTGTAATCTTTTCTGGTTTAAAAACTTCAGAAAATAATTGGTTTGCTCAAGTTCTCTTGTGCACAGAAATTTTTTCAGGAAAATGTTCTTGTCCTACATCACTGGCTGTCATGAGTTCGAATCATCAGATTGAGCAGTATTTCTCCTATAATTAAAATACAATCTTGTTGTAGAAGAGCTTCTAATGTGAAGATGAAAAATTCTAGTGACTACTAGATTTCTCTATAGAATGCTGCATTAACAGGTATTTGTACTTCACTTCAGAAATGTCTAAAAAAAAGAATAAAAGAATGAACTCCACAAAAGCATATTCATTATAAATTAGACATCCCTTCAGTTTCTACATTGCTTTGTTATCATGCCTAGCTCCCTCTTTTAATCTATTAGGTTGTGATATTTTGATGAAGTGCAATTGTTCTGTCTCTTTTGAACAAGACTGTACTGTTCTGTGCACACCAGATTGCCTATCTTTTGCTTCTGCTGTTCTCTCTGAGTATGACCTGAAGGATGACACGTTGTGAAGTTATCCCACATTTGTTTAATTTCATAGCGACCTCTTGTGGTAGCGATCCCCCCTGTAGGTTATTTGGGGTGGACATAGTAACCTGCCGGATCTTCTTTTGAAAGTATGCCATTGTTTTGACTGGTGAAGCTGAGCTGGTGAGTTAAGAAATGCATACAATGTGATTACAATTTATGTTGAATACTATAGTTATGTTAATGTATGCGGATTATACAGTAGATAATATGTCCGTGCCATTAATATTGTGGCTTTGTTTCATTTTGTGTCATTTCAGTTGATTACCTGGCGAAAGGCACGGTTACTGTTCAGGTGTATGCTTATGGAAAAATAAACACATAGAAGACAGTAATCAGATGTCCGAGCTTGAGTGTGACACTGTTTCATCAGTTAAGAACACCCTTTACGGTGGGAGTTATTAAATTAATGTAGTTAGTTTAATAAAACCATACAGTAATCAACACTAAGCCAGCCCCGTGACGGAGAAGCGGAGGTCGGACAGTGTCAACAACAACAACAAACGACAGGAGACTAGCATGTGGACGAGACCCGGCGGAGCGTCCCGGCCGATCGACAATGCCTTGGACTCAAGTCAAGCCTCAGCAAAGGGTATCGCTTGGTCTGTGACTGTGCTTGAGTGGCTTTTATTTTGGCTGCTTAGCACGACAGCATAGGATAGGCCGATCGTCGCAAATTTGCTGTTAGCACAGTAGCTAGCCGCTAAGCTAGCCGTGAAGCTACCAGAAGTGAGTCGCCACCATCTTGGTAGAGGTACGGGGACCAGAAGTGCATCATCAAAACAAAGAGTAAAAAGAGAGGATAATAAAAGCATGGCGGACTGTGGAGAATTAAAGAAAAATCGGCTTTTAACAGGAGGGCAAATGCCATTGATTTTAACATGGACCTTGTAATGAACATGACCTCAAACTTGAACTGAGGGCACTCAAGGGCAGTTATGAAGAGGTCTGTAATAGCAGTTTTGATTACATTGCTGTTATGGAAGAGGGAGATGCAAGTGGATACGAAATGGATGTAGCTGATGTGAGGAGAAGGCTACATGATTGCCGCACAAAGTATCAAGACACAGAGAGGAAGGTAAAAAGGACATTGTGGTCCCGCTGTGCATCGGGTCAATTTGGCAGTCTGAGGGCGGACCTCAAAGAAGCGTTTGATCAAGCTGAAGCACTCATGTCGGGCCACATGACCCATGAGCAGTATGATATGGTGCACACAGCATTAGAGAGCAGAGTCGAAGCATTGGAGGAGTTTGTGCGAGGCTGGGACCACTATGTCCCGGACAAGGAGGTAGATGACATGCAGGTTTGCCTCAAGGACTACAAGAAGAGAAGAATGACTATAGTTGCACTGACTCACTTCATGTGCCGAAGCAACAGGTCAGCGCATGGTGACCTTGGTGTCCTGGCAAGCGGTGAAGAGGACAAGGGGGGCATTGACGTCGGAGACGATGGTCAAGGCAGTGGAGGGATGACCTCCGCTGATAAAACAAGTGGGCCTTCAGCCGGTGGTGGAGAAAGTGGCACGGCACAGGATGATGGGGTGCAAGGTGCAGGTGCAGGCCCAACCACCAACCCAACCACTGCTATAATTGGCAGTGCACTGGATGGTGATGTGGACCGTCTTGATGGGGCACAAGGCACGGGCCCCCCGTCAGGGTCTCCCCAAGCGCCGCCACAGAGACATCCACCACAGTGGTCCATAAACCCAACATTTGACCCCGGCTTCTCTAGCACACTGTGGCAGCAGTGAGGAGCACATGCTGTGCTACCGGATAGTGTTGGGCCAGGACGGAGCATGTCTGCCACCTCTCAGGGGTTAATCGGGCCCAGGATTGCGCTCACACCCATAAGCCTACCAAAGTTCTCTGGGGACAGGAGAAGCTATTGGCGATGGAAGAGTAATTGGGGGACCCTTCAGGCATTAGCTGAACCCACAGGCTCCCCAGAGTGTAGGCTCTTCCACCTGCTGGACAGTACCGCTGATGCAGTAAAACACGAACTCAGGCTGTCTCATTGCCGTACTGCGGAGGAGGTCTTCCGGGTTTTGGAGGACTGTTATGGGGACATGTCGCAAATAGCGGACGACATTGTGCTGGAGCTACAGGATTTACCTGTGGTCCACAACAACCAACCAAGGGAGGCTTTGCAGTTGATCCAAGCGGTGGAAAGGGCGCTGTTGGACCTTATAGACTTGGGTTGTGAGGATGCAATAAAAAACCAGTTGGTGATCTGGTCACTTGAAAGTAAGCTGCCAGACAGCATGAAGGAAAGGTAGCTTTTGTACCAGTGCAACGCAGCCAGCAACGTAAACTCACATCACCGGTTCGACAAACTATGGCAGTTCTGGAGAGATCAGAAGACGGTTCTGGTGCAACTGGAGCAGTTACAGATCACCAGACATCCAAACTCTGCCAGAGCAGGTGAACCGAGTCCTTGTGAAAAGCCGAAGGAAAGACCGGGGGACCGAAGACCGGAGAGGCGTTCATTTACCAAGGCCACGGCAAAGGGAGGCGAGAGGAGAATCATCACGAGATCTCTGCAGTATGTGTGGCGAAGAGGGGCATACTGGACGTTTATACCACTGTAAGGTATTTAAGAAGGCTAACCCGGCAGAGCGGAGGGCTCAAGTGAAAAAGACCAAAGCCTGCCCCAAATGCCTGGATCTACATGGGAGGGACAGTCCGTGCAATAAAAACTTTCTGTGTCACAATGATGAATGTAAAAGAGGTGATGCCCCTCCAGATCACCACTTTTTCCTGTGCCTCAAATCTCCTGCCAAAAGGGTCACTGCTAGGGGGGAGACCAAGGGGGAAAAGAGGAGAGAACCCCATGGTCCAACCGAAGAACAAGAGGCTGTGTTTGCAAGTTTAGGCCTAACCCTGGAGCAGCTGGAGGCTGTTCATAAGGCCTGCACAAATAAGGCATCTTCAACAGTATGTGCTGGCAAAGAGTTGGTGGACAAGAGTGGACCAAAAGAGCACCCAGTCCTCGTGATGTTGGTGGAGGTAACGACCAGGAGAGGAGACTGGGTCGGAGCCCAAATCGATCTAGCCTCCGATACTAACTATATCACTCACCAAGCAGCAGAGAGGCTTGGATTGGCAGGTGAGCCAATCACACTGGTCGTATACAGTGTAGGTGGTATGGAGGAGAGGGTTGAGACAAAGAGGTACCGTGTGAGCATAAAGGCAGCCACAAAAAAGGGGACATGGCAGCTCCATGAGATGCTCTGCTATGGACTAGAGGAGATCGCCAGAGTGGACCATGCAGTGGACTTGGAGCACCTGGACAAATTCTTCCCAGGTGTTGTCAAACCGGGGGAGCTGACCCAACCGCAGAAAGTTGAGTTACTTATCAGTACCCAAGAAGATCATCTTGCCCCCCAGCGGATGATGAGGTGCGGCGATCTGGTGTTGTGGGATGGTCCACTCGGAAAGACCGTCAGTGGCATGCACCCGGCCCTTTTTTCATTGAGGTGACTGCGCTCCACTCATCGACCCACTTTGCATGCTCCATGAGGGCGGAGTCCAGGAGAGTCAAGGTTCTCCATAACTACTGCCCCGAGCTAAAGAGCAGCGTTGAAGTTGGAACCACGGCTGCGTGCAATGCTGAGATCATCAAGTGGTTGCAGTGGGACAGCATTGGGGCTGCCTGTGACCCTAAGTGTGGTGGGTGTTGTTGTGGAAAGTGCACCCCTGGGGGGAAGGAGATGTCACTCGCTGATGAGTGAGAGTTAGAGATCATCAGGGGAGGTTTGACCTTCATGTTAAGCGACAACCACAGTGACAAACCCCACTGGGATGCCCGGTACCCCTGGAAAGAGAACCCTGCTACACTGCCAAACAACCGGGAAGCTGTCAAGCTGGCGTTTCTGAAATCGGAGAAGCGCCTTGAGAGGGATCCGAGGTGGAAGGAGGCTTATGTGAGGCAGGTGCACGACATGGTAGCCAGGGGGGCTGCGATCAAACTTTCCAGGGCTGCGATGGACTGTTGGAATGGAGCTGTGTGGTGGGTGAATCACCTGACAGCACCCAACCCACACTCAGTCTCCACTCCAGTAAGACTAGTTTGGGACAGCAGTCAGGAATTTAGGGGTGTTAGCCTGAATAGCATCCTTCTGAAGGGCCCAGATGTCTTGAACCCCATCCAGGCGGTCCTGCTCCATTTCCGGGAGGGGGAGCATGCAGCGGTTGGAGATGTGTCCAAGATGTACAACTCGGTGTGGTTAGAGGATGAGGAGGTGCATGTCCATCGCTTCCTGTGGAGAGACTCTCCGGCAGATGACATTGAGGACTACGCCGTGGTACGGGTGAACATGGGCAATAAGCCGGCTGGTTGTATCGCCCAGGTGTCCATGAGTGAGACCGCCCATCTGCCACAGTTCACCGACAAAGTGGAAGAAAGACGTGTCATCGTAGACAACGCCTACATGGACGAGATTCTGGTATCCCACAATGACCCCCAGAGACTGTGTGAGATCTTTCAGGGGGTTGAGGCCATTCTTGAAACCGGGGGGTTTTACCTTAAGCTGTGGGTGCGGTCTGGCCAAAGTGGGAGGCAAGGCAGTGTTCCCACCAAAACTGAGACTATCGTGTTGCCCAACCAGTTATGCGATGAGGACAATAAGGCCCTGGGAGTGGGTTACCACACGGGGAGGACAAACTTTTCCTCATGGTGGCCGTTAATTTCTCCGCAAGAAAGAAAAAGATGCGCACCAAGCTTGACCTCACCATAGAGGACATAGAGGAGAAGACACTGGATCCCCTTACCCATCGTATGTTGCTGAGTCAGGTGGCCGGGCTTTATGACCCCCTTGGTCTGGCGACGCCCCTGAAGCAGAAGGGCGTCATTCTTGGCAGGAGAGCCTTTCAAGAGGCCGGGTCTTTGACTAAGGATACGTGGGACAAGCCACTGTCTGGTGAGCTGTGTGGGAGGGCGATCAAGTTCTTCAAAGAGTATGCACAGCTGAGCACCATCACTTTCCCCAGGAGTATTACACCTTCCGGCTGGCTGGGTAAACCCTGGGGGATCACATTTTCCGATGGGAGCTGTGACTCTTATGGGGCGGTTGTCTACCTGCACTGGGAGACTTCAGGGGGTGTTGTGTCCCCGCTTGTGGAGTCAAAAGCTAAATTGACCCCCCTTGACCAGAAGGGCGACGCTGTTAAAGCGGAGATCTGCGGAGCCGTCTTTGCTGCCCAGCTGAAGGGCTACATACTGAAGCATGGAAGTTTGGAAGTGGGTAGGTGGTACCACTTGTAGGTACAGTCCGTCTAAGAACTACAACAGTCCCTTTAAGGACTACATTTCCCATCACCAGCTTCCGCGTTGACCTGCGTCACGCGGGGGCGGGATCACCAACGTCACATCCACCATGAAGGCATAAGTAACGGAACATGTTTCCGCTTCCTCCTCTTTCCGTCTGGACTCCAAGCCATCTGGATACAAAGAGGATTCGCTCCATGAGCAAACCCAAAATAAGACATCTTTTCTTCTCTTTCTTGCAAGATTCACGATTCAGCGAGATTTCTTTGTTTACCTTTGGCCACGGTAAAAATCCAAAAATTGCGCGATCTAACTCAAATGAGTTACAACCGTTTTTTTATTTCTATTATCAAGTACGTACCAAACTGCCGCCAAGCAGTTAATTTAAAAGTTAGGAGCGATCAAAATTCCTCCTAATTATAATTCTGTGCACATTGTTTGATCAGATACTTTCTTTTCATCACAAGCAACCACGCGTCGGACCAAGAAATCCTCTGCTTCACAGAAGGCTTCACAACGGTGAAACCCCAAAGTCTCGGAACATCTCTTCATAATTTTGCTAAAGGCAAGATATTGAGTAAGACTGGCATTTGGGCAGATAAACCTAGTCTTAGGAATTAGCTTTTATTGAACTAGTGTGAATTTAAACTCAGGAACGTTTTAATTGTTACACTGTAGACACGCAGCATGTTGAATTGATTTATTTTGTTTTAATTTCTCAATTGTTTAATAGATAGGCTGTGCATGCTTCTCTATCTTTTCTAACACCTTAATTCCATTCTTATACATATCTTGACCTCATCAAGATTGCAGTGGATTTAGTAGTGTTATGAGGTCATCTCATCTCATTATCTCTAGCCGCTTTATCCTTCTGCAGGGTCGCAGGCAAGCTGGAGCCTATCCCAGCTGACTATGGGCGAAAGGTGAGGTACACCCTGGACAAGTCGCCAGGTCATCACAGGGCTGACACATAGACACAGACGTGTTATGAGCTAGCTTCCCTTTTGTCTTAGCTTAGACACACGAGGTTAATCTAGGCCTACACAAACACGTGGTCACCAGGCCTCACCAGGCCTGACACACACAAACACGTGGCCACTCACAAACACACCTTAGCTAGCATTCCTTTGTCTTAGCTTAGCCACACGAGGCTAATCTAGGCCTACACAAACACGTGGCCACTCACAAACACACCTTAGCTAGCAATCCATGCTAACTCCTTTGTTCTCCTCAAATCCCACGTGGTGATCCCTACACCACGTGGACACACACGAACATATCTAGCTAGCATCCCACGCTAGCCTTCTGCTCAGGCCATAGGGCCTTTCACACACACAAGCACACATTAGTAACACATGGTCAACTCCCCCATGTGACCACCACTCACAAACACACCTTAGCTAGCTTTCCTTTGTCTTAGCTTAGCTACACAAGGCCTCACACCCACAAACACACCTTAGTTAGCAACAGAGCTAATCCTTTGTTCTACTTAGATAACACCCCTTTGTCTTAGCTAGCAACCAAGCTAGGCCTCCATCATGTGGACACACACACACACACACACACACAAACACACACACACACCATATCATATTTGTATATAATGATTCCAACTTATTATCCATTTTTATCTTTGTTATAATAAATTCCATTATTATTGAAACTGTGTCTTTATTTGTGTTCCAATATTTCTGAAGTTGCCCAATCTCCAAAGAATTCTAAAGGTGCATATAAGTTATGTAATATGGTAAGTGATCATAATAATTTGGAATACCATAATTTAGCTGTTTGGTAATTTGTTATTAAGCACCAAAATTAATGGTATTAATTAATGAGACTGATTCCATGAGTGATTTAATGATAATATGAGACTGATTCCATGAGTGATTTAATGATAATATGAGACTGATTCAATGAAACGATAATATGAGACTGATTCAATGAGAATGATTCAATGGTATGATTCAAATGAGATTGATTCAATTTTAATTATTAACCTTCAGATTTAATGAGATTGATCACTTAAAACCAAATGCACCTACATTAAATTGGTGCCCCGTGTGAGGAGATTGGTTTGTTGACTTCTTGAATATTGTTGCAACAACAGATAAACCATCAGTTTGTTTAAGCAACTGCTAAAGTATATCCCCAGGTGTGTTAAACGGTTAACAGTAGCGTGATAACCATATCACAAAATACTAATAACCTACTGATAACTTAGGGTAAGAGAGCATTGTCAGCAAAAACAGCCTTATCAACTGATTAATTAATTACATAGTTAATATTAATTAATACAAATTAATTAATAAATTAACTCATTGATTGATTAATTAATTATCCAATATCCAACCTAAGCGAAATGGCATCCCCTCGTGTCTCAAAAATTGAAGACAACACTCAAGATGTGTCTCTCCTTGAGGTCATCGCAGACCTCATTCACTGCTCTGCCTCTGAAAAGGCAAACATTAGGAACACGAGTAAGAGTGAATGCCAAAACAACATAGATAACTCGAACAAACATATGAGAGATCCAAAAGAAACAACTACTAGTGTCCAAGCGGCACTAGGTAAGCTATTCCTATCATACCTCCGAGATACTGATTCAGAAATCAGATGCCTCCGCGGAGAGGTTGAAATAGACCCCGAAGCCATTTGTTTTCAGGATAATGGCTGGCTGATGAAATTATTGGCTGGCTAGCTGACTCAGCCAAAACCTTAATGGCTGCTGAAGCCACCAAAATGTTTATGGCTACAAATGGCTGATACTGGACGTCACTGTGTGGCATATATCCGGGCGAACAGATCAAACAAATGGGGGGAATAAATAGCAAATTACCACAGGTCCCCTGGTCTCTTACTTCATTGTAAATATAAATCTAGCAAGATTGTAGTTCAATGCTAATAATAAACTAATCTGGATTGTTCGAGGAAGGCATCTAGCTATCTACTCTCACTAGCAATGACCAGTGAAGGACTGGCAGCTATCTTACTATGATGAAAGTAGAGTGGTGGAGTACTTTTTTTTTTTTTATCAATCTCGAAGTATGTGAATAGGGTTGCCACATCTGAGTTGTAAAAAACCGGGACACATCGGTCGGCGGCCGCGCCTGCGCGCACGTACGAGCGCGGGGGTTGAGGGCTGCGGACACGCACATCTACGATGCCTTATGCCTTATGTGAATGTTCACGTTTAAAAATAAAACAGTTCAACTGGTGCAGTTAGGCGTTTAGTTAAAATTCATTTTGTCTTCTTAACCCTTAAATGGGCACTACCACAAATATTATTACAAAAAATAATTTCATATAGGAATGATCTTATTTGGACGCCAATATTTTTTTTTAACAATATTTTTTTTTCTTTTTGACAGGTACCGGATCTTCTACTTCATTCTGTCCGACTCCCTCATCGTCTGTCTCTCCTCCCATTCCGTTTCCAAATCAAAATACAAATATAATCAATATAATTTCTCTCAGTCTGCTTCGTTGTTGTTTTAGCCTTTTCTCTGGAGAACTGAACTTTAAAAGTTAGACTACCGTATCATACCAAATAGCCCTAATCCTTTGTTTTAATCACAAGAGAGAGGTGCTATGTTATTGGGACAACTGATTTATTCATTTCTCACGCCAGTGTTCAGGCATTCTTTTTTGATATATTTAATGATTTATTTAATGATTCATTTATTGATGAAATTGGCCCAGGCTTTAGAACCAGCCTTTATCAGAATCAGAACATAGGAAGTAGACAGCCAGCCTACTCGCGCACCGACCAAGGGAACTCTCACCTATTGTTTGGTATTACGGTATTCCAGTATCTTTGATTTCGCGCGGCCGCCGTTGTATTGACCACGATCACCTAGCAACGGCGACTGGCTGCGTGCGCAAACATTCGGTGAGGCCACACAAGTAGCTGCCTACAATATGCCCGCTTACGTGAAAACTATTAATATGTTAAGTGGCTGCGAGAAACATTAATGATTTGTGTTTATTTCAATGGGGGATAATGTGAGGAAGTAAAAAACAAGGACAAAACGTGTCCCGGGAAGGTTATTCCATTTTCCTGGACATTTTCCATTTTCCACAAAAAAAACCAGGACAATCCCGGAAAAACCTGGACGTGCAAACAAACAAACAAAAAAAATACCTTTACACTTTCCCTCAGCAGCGGCAAAGAATGCAGCCATCTCGTCGATATCGGAGTCGATTGATGCTCTGGGTGGGTTCCCGGGTTCCCCAGTGTATCGTGGTAACGGTGTGAGGGGCGGGAAGCCAGACAGGTAGTCACAACGGCAAGCTTGTGGTGGCTCTCTGTGCTGTGATATCAGTTCTAAATCTCTACAGTGTATGCCTATACGTCTCTATTGTGTTACTACTAGTGTGTACAGTTGATCATGTTTGTGTCACTTTTCTTGTAGCTCATGATGTGGATAAACCCATTATTTGATGTACACAATTCTTAGTGGCTCAGCCAAATTTTATTAGATAGCGGCTCAAATTGGCTTACAAAATTTTTGGCTGG
The DNA here is from genome assembly GCF_027579695.1 of Neoarius graeffei. NCBI lineage: Eukaryota > Metazoa > Chordata > Actinopteri > Siluriformes > Ariidae > Neoarius > Neoarius graeffei. The sequence continues at coordinate 20,303,553 of NC_083589.1, read as the reverse complement.
CGGCGGCTCAAATTCTAAATGGCGGTTTTAGCGGCGCCTGGCGGCAGCTTCGGGGTCTAGGTTGAAAGGCTGACCACCAGCAATGCCGAGCTGGCAGCCGATAATAATGAGTTACATAGGGAGTGTAAGCTCTTGAAGAACTCCCTTGATTGTGCCAAAAGGCTAGAGAAAGCTGAAATGGCTGCCAAGAGGGCTGCCGAGGAGCAGACCCCCCAAGAAGGGTGCGAAGGGCGTGAAAGACCCCCAACAATGTGCCAAAGTTCAGAGCGGGAAGAGGCGTCCGAACCGGACACCGTAGATTACCTGGTTGAGGACCAGACACCCCGCCAAACTCTATCAACTCGCTACACAACTTTGTCGTTTAGCCAGGGTGGAGCCGTACTGTGCTCATCCCGAGCCCAGGACCAGAGCACACCCAGGTCAGTGTGCTACAGTATTCCTGACCCATCTTCGGATGAATCAGGCTATGAATCTAGTGCGAAACGGGAACAACACCAGAGTAGCTTAGATAGTGAGTACTCAGGAGAGCCAAGAAGGCTGCACAAGGACATGCACCAAACTCTTCGCTTACGGCAAATTGACCTACTTGCCAAAGATGCCGAGTGATTCGATCCCGACAATCAAAGAACAAATGTGAATGATTATTTGCGAGAAATAGACCGATGCCTGATGGACCTACCAAAAGCCACAACACGAGAAAAACTTAAGCTGATCTGGAAAACCTCCAGTAGCAGCGTTCAGGCCCTTTTTGAGACTCTACCCCCAAACATTTGCAATAGTTATTCGAAACTTCGCAACTACATGAGGGAAGAATATGCGCCGTACACGGACGAAACCTCTGCAACATTGTGTGCATTACAAATCAAACAAAAACGGTCTGAGGCGCCTCGTGAATATTATAGACAGCTATGTACTGCCTATTTCCAGGGTAGTAGCGCACCAGGCTTGGAAGAAGATAGAGGCTTCAAATCCCTCTTCTTACATAACCTCCACCCAAGCATGCGGACTCAAGTCGCACTGACATGTCGACAGGGTTTCCACTCGATGAGGGAAATTAGGCAACTAGCCCAAATGACCTGGGAGACCACTGTCAAAACCGCAAACGGAAACGATGATGAACCCAGAGTCCTTAGGCTCCAGGATGCAGACGAGCCCCCGCTAGCCTTAGAAGGAGGCAAAGCTCCAAAAGGGGGACCCCCCCTGGAGAAATCCCAGTCCGAACCGCCTCTTGCCAAGCCATCACCAGCGTGAGCTGAGAAATCGGCAAGGTAAGGCCAGGAAGGACCGAAGGCAAGTCCATAGTGACTATGGCAACTGCCCATCACATGAAAAGGGTCGTAGGGAACAAGGCGGTTGGCAGCAAGACCGTCATCCCCGCTCTGGCCAGAGACAGCAGGAGCGTTCTGACCGTAACTCTAAACGTAGGGGTAGAGATGACTGACGCAGTGACTCAGACCAACCTGGTGAGTTCCGCTCAGAGCTGGAATCTTTAAAAGCCCAGTTGGCTGAGATTAAAGAACTGTTACAAAAGAGGTCAGACCCCTCAACAAAATAAATTGAAATGAGCATAAAAGAACAAAAGGCCTACTACGACCGAAAAGCCTCCCATCACAAATATCAAATAGGCGACAAAGTCCTATATTTTAACTTTACCAAACCGGTAGGAGTTTAAAAAAAAAAAAAAGTTCCTACCACACTGGTCGGGACCTTTCGATCATAGGAAAACTGTCCCCCGTTGCGTATCGCATTAGGACATCCAGGCCCAATCAAACGCTCTCATATCGATTTCCATAACAATCAAATCAAGCCTTTTGAACAGTCCTCACTCCAAGAGGGAGGGACGATAGCTAGGCCCATCCTGTCCACCTAGCTTGTATGCCTCACTCACCCATAAGCGTACACTAACATTCCCGGTCAGACTTACCAACCCAATAAAGTAATAACCCTTCGGTTTAACATCTCATCTCATCTCATTATCTCTAGCCGCTTTATCCTTCTACAGGGTTGCAGGCAAGCTGGAGCCTATCCCAGCTGACTACGGGCGAAAGGCGGGGTACACCCTGGACAAGTCACCAGGTCATCACAGGGCCAACACAGACAACCATTCACACTCACATTCACACCTACGGTCAATTTAGAGTCACCAGTTAACCTAACCTGCATGTCTTTGGACTGTGGGGGAAACCGGAGCACCCGGAGGAAACCCACGCAGACACGGGGAGAACATACAAACTCCACACAGAAAGGCCCTCACCAGCCACGGGGCTCGAACCCGGACCTTCTTGCTGTGAGGCGACAGCGCTAACGACTACACCACTGTGCCGCCCCTCAGTTTAACATGGTAGATAAAATACTAAAATCCGCTATTATTACTAGTGTGTATTCATCACAAATACACCTGGCATATAGTCTTGGCAGTGCTATCCTCATTTTTGTGAATCCACAAGACTTAGAGATGTGCACCTCCACTGGGTCTGCCCAGGCAACCCATACATAACACTACACACCGAGCTGGATAAGATGGTCTGCGTCCCTGACAGCTTTAGCCGCAGTAGCACACACTTTCTGGCCAGACCACCCACTGCCAACACCTTTCTAGAAGATTAGGTTTACCAACACAAACACTAATACTTCTGTTTTTCCTTCCTTCATTTCTTCTCTTTTCTTGTTTTTTTTAATTTATGCGTAGGAAATGAAGTATATATGTTTCATGTTCAATGTTTAATTTTTTTTAGATGTGACTTTGACCTAGTTAGCTAGAGTGATTATATGCCCAAAATGCCCATAGCCTGAGTATATGCCCAAAATGCCTCTGCCTCCAACTGTCTTACTGGAACTCATGAGTTTACACAGTTTTCACAGGACACCATGGACTGTACAGAGCAAGGCTGCCTCAAGGACTACGGACATGTGGACTGTACGGTACTGTGCTCTCAGCGCTACGACTCCATCATACCCCTGAGACCAAAAGGGGGATTGTAGGTACAGCCCATCTAAGAACTACAACAGTCACTTTAAGGACTACATTTCCCATCACCAGTTTCCGCGTTGACCTGTGTCACATGGGGGCGGGATCACCAACGTCACATCCACCATGAAGGCATAAGTAACGGAACACATTTCTGCTTCCTCCTCTTTCCGTCTGGACTCCAAGCCGTCTGGATACAAAGAGGATTCGCTCCATGAGCAAACCCAAAATAAAACATCTTTTCTTCTTTTTCTTGCAAGATCCACGATTCAGCGCGATTTCTTTGTTTACCTTTGGCCACGGTAAAAATCCAAAAATCGCGCAATCTAACTCAAATGAGTTACAACCGGTTTTTTATTTCTATTATCAAGTACGTACCAAACTGCCACCAAGCAGTTAATTTAAAAGTTAGGAGTGATCGAAATTCCTCCTAATTATAATTCTGTGCACATTGTTTGATCAGAGACTTTCTTTTCATCATGAGCGACCACGCGATGGACCAAGAAATCCTCTGCTTCACGGAAGGCTTCACAACGGTGAAACTCCAAAGTCTCGGAACATCTCTTCATAATTTTGCAAAAGGCAAGATACTGAGTAAGACTGGCATTTGGGCAGATAAACCTAGTCCTAGGAATTAGCTTTTATTGAACTAGTGTGAATTTAAACTCAGGAACATTTTAATTGTTACACTGTAGACACGCAGCGTGTTGAATTGATTTATTTTGTTTTAATCTCTCAATTGTTTAATAGATAGGTTGTGCATGCTTCTCTATCTTTTCTAACAGCTTAATTCCATTCTTATACATATCTTGACCTCATCAAGATTTCAGTGGATTTAGTAGTGTTATGAGCTAGCTTCCCTTTTGTCTTAGCTTAGCCACATGAGGTTAATCTAGGCCTACATGAACACGTGGTCACCAGGCCTCACCAGGCCTGACACACACAAACACGTGGCCACTCACAAACACACCTTAGCTAGCATTCCTTTGTCTTAGCTTAGCCACACGAGGCTAATCTAGGCCTACACAAACATGTGGCCACTCACAAACACACCTTAGCTAGCAATCCATGCTAACTCCTTTGTTCTCCTCAAATCCCACGTGGTGATCCCTATACCACATGGACACACACGAATATACCTAGCTAGCATCCTACACTAGCCTTCTGCTCAGGCCATAGGGCCTTTCACACACACAAGCACACATTAGTAACACGTGGTCAACTCCTCCACATGGCCACCACTCACAAACACACCTTAGCTAGCTTTCCGTTGTTTTAGCTTAGCTACATAAGGCCTCACACCCACAAACACACCTTAGTTAGCAACAGAGCTAATCCTTTGTTCTACTTAGATAACACCCCTTTGTCTTAGCTAGCAACCAAGCTAGGCCTCCACCATGTGGACACACACACACCCACACAAACACACACACACCATATCATATTTGTATATAATGATTCCAACTGGGCGGCACGGTGGTGTAGTGGTTAGCGCTGTTGCCTCACAGCAAGAAGGTCCTGGGTTCGAGCCCCGGGGCTGGCGAGGGCCTTTCTGTGTGGAGTTTGCATGTTCTCCCCGTGTCCACGTGGGTTTCCTCCGGGTGCTCCGGTTTCCCCCACAGTCCAAAGACATGCAGGTTAGGTTAACTGGTGACTCTAAATTGACCGTAGGTGTGAATGTGAGTGTGAATGGTTGTCTGTGTCTATGTGTCAGCCCTGTGATGATCTGGCGACTTGTCCAGGGTGTACCCCGCCTTTCGCCCGTAGTCAGCTGGGATAGGCTCCAGCTTGTCTGCGACCCTGTAGGACAGGATAAAGCGGCTAGAGATAATGAGATGAGATGATTCCAACTTATTATCCATTTTTATCTTTGTTATAATAAATTCCATTATTATTGAAACTGTGTGTCTTTATTTGTGTTCCAATATTTCTGAAGTTGCCCAATCTCCAAAGAATTCTAAAGGTGCATATAAGTTATGTAATACAGTAAGTGATCATAATAATTTGGAATACCATAATTTAGCTATTTGGTAATTTGTTATTAAGCACCAAAATTAATGGTATTAATTAATGAGACTGATTCCATGAGTGATTTAATGATAATATGAGACTGATTCCATGAGTGATTTAATGATAATATGAGACTGATTCAATGAAACGATAATATGAGACTGATTCAATGAGAATGATTCAATGGTATGATTCAAATGAGACTGATTCAATTTTAATTATTAACCTTCAGATTTAATGAGATTGATCACTTAAAACCAAATGCACCTACACACTTCATCGACAGCCAGACTGTGTTTGGGGCCATCCAGCAGGAAAGTTATGGGTTCCAAACTTTCTTCGCTAACCATGTTGGTGAGATCCAGAAGGCCAGACCTGTGACAGATTGGTGGTAGGTCCCTGGTCAGTACAACGTGGCCGATCTTGTCACAAGAGGGTGTTCCCCTGAGCAGCTTGATGGTGACTCCTTGTGGCAGAGAGGTCCCGAGTTCCTGACCAGAGCAGTGGAGGAGTGGCCCATGAAATCCGCTGCAGAGGTGGCCTCCGGTACCAGGGAAACAGTGAGTAAGCTCCAAAGGAAAGCTTTCTCTGCCATCATTACAAGGGCATAGGCAAAGAAGTTGTTTGCTTCAGGCGGTCCTACTGGTGTGGATGCCATGGTTGAGGACGGGGCAATCATGTGGCCTCCTACGGTCAATAATAGGGAATCCTCGCCAGATACTGCCACGGGGTCTTCATCAACAGCATCTAGCACCTGCAGTATGAAGAGATTTTGGGGTTTGGCTCTTGTAGGACAGGTGAATCTTTTGAGGTTTGCTACACTAACCAAGCTATGTGGAGCTGTGGGATACATCCACAGAGCCATGTACTCCTGGTTACTTGGCAGAAGTCGAACTGGCGAGCGAGAACAGTGGGAGGCAGTACTCACAGTCCAGGAGTGAGAGGAGGCGTTCAAGGACTTATGTCTCACTGCCCAGACAGGTGTGACCTTCCCCACGACGACACTCAACTGTCTGGTTGTGAACAAGGACAGGGCAACAGGTCTCTTGTTGTGCCACGGCCGGATCCAGTCCGTTGATAAGGGAGGACCTGGGGTTCCGCTGATCCCCTACAAGGAGCGGATCAGCACCTTCCTTGCCGAAGAAGCCCACCATGTCAACCATGAAGGCATCGCCGGCACCCTCCTTCGGATGAGGAAAAGAGCCTGGGTGATGCAAGGCCCTAGAGTCACTCGCAAAGTTGTGGACTCATGTATGCATTGTCGGAAGCGCAGAGCCAAGTTATGCTCTCAAGTAATGGGCGATCTCCCTTCTGTTCGCACCGGGCCAGCGGCTCCTTTAAAGTACACAATGCTGGACCTGTTCGGTCCATACACAGTCAGGGACGTTGTGAGGCAGCACATGAAGAAGAAGGTCTGGGGCATGGTCTTTAGTTGTATGGCCTTGAGAGCGATCCATGCAGATTTGGTCGAGGACCTGTCGACTGAGGGCTTTCTCAAGACTTACCAGCAATTTACCGCCCTCAGGGGTCATCCCAAAAAGCTCTGGTCCGACCAGGGCACCAACTTCGTGGGGGCCAGACCTGCGCTGGAGGATCTCTACAGCTTCCTGGCAGATATCGACAAAGGTGAAGTCCAGAGGAGAGTGGTTGTGGCTGGGACTGACTGGGTGTGGGAGTTTAGTCCAGCAGACTCGCCGCATCAGAATGGGGCAGCGGAGGCAGCTGTACATGTGTTGAAGAGGTCGCTGAGCAGTGTTGGTGAGGAGGGTGACTTGACCATCCTGGAGTTCCAAACCCTCCTCTACCTGGCTGCCAACCTTTCCAATGAGAGACCAATTGGAGCCAGAGCTCAGGTCCAGGAGGAGACTGTAGACGTTGTGACACCGAACTCATTGCTGTTGGGTCGAGCAGGGCCCAGAGATGACACCCAGGGTTTTGAATTCTCTACCTACCCATTCAGTCGGCTGCAAGCAGTCCAGGTGGAGGTGGATAAGTTTTGGAGACATTGGAGCCAGTTGGCTGGACCTCACCTGTTCGTTCGGCAGAAGTGGCATGCCCCTGCCAGGAATGTCACTGTCGGAGACCTGGTATGGGTTGCGGACCAAAACGCCCTTCAGGGTCAATTCAGGCTGGGTCGTGTTGAGGAGTCGTGTCCAAATGATAAGGGTGTTGTACGAGACGTCAAAGTGAGGATTTGTCACAGCCGCCCCATTGGCCTGTCCCAAGCAAGGAAGGACAAAGAGCCATGTCCTTTCATGATCCTACGCAGGGACGTCAGGAGGCTGGTGGTGTTACTGCCAGTAGAGGAGCAGGAGGGGGTTTCGCTTGCCCCCCTGGCTACCTAAGAGGTGCTAGAACTGTGGACACTTGAATGTGGGACTTACACTGAATCTGTTTTACTGAACAGTTATATGCTGTTCCTTTATTTTGTCACCTGAGAGGTTTTGCATATTCTGTGTATTACACTGTTGTATTAATAATAGTTATTGTGGCCTACTTGGTAAAGGACAAGTAGCCCAAATGGGAGGTGTGAAGTTATCCCACATTTGTTTAATTTCATAGCGACCTCTTGTGGTAGCGATCCCCCCTGTAGGTTATTTGGGGTGGACATAGTAACCTGCCAGATCTTCTTTTGAAAGTATGCCATTGTTTTGACTGGTGAAGCTGAGCTGGTGAGTTAAGAAATGTATACAATGTGATTACAATTTATGTTGAATACTATAGTTATGTTAATGTATGCGGATTGTACAGTAGATAATATGTCTGTGCCATTAATATTGTGGCTTTGTTTCATTTTGTCTCATTTCAGTTGATTACCTGGCGAAAGGCATGGTTACTGTTCAGGTGTATGCTTATGGAAAAATAAAGGTGTAGAAGACAGTAATCGGATGTCCGAGCTTGAGTGTGACACTGTTTCATCAGTTAAGAACACCCTTTATGGTGGGAGTTATTAAATTAATGTAGTTAGTTTAATAAAACCGTACACATGTGCTGAAGTCTATGTTCCTCAGATTTTGAATCAGGTGCCTCAAACTCTCTGGGCATCACACCCCAATGAGTTCAGACATGTACAGGTACCCCATACATTGCCAGTCTGACAACACCTGTTCATGTGTATTGTAAACAATATCCACTGTACCCTGAAAAGGAGATGGGCATTTCATCAATGTTTTCACAAAGTGTTTTGGTCCCTTGTTCTTCTCCAGGTAATACTCCAGTTAACCCTGTAAAGAAATCAAATGGGACCTAGAAATTTACTCAGGACTTGAGTTGCATTAATCATTTGGTTATTTCTGTCAGCCCTTCTATACCAGATGTAGCTTCCATTTTATTATCTATTCCTCCCATGAGCGTTGAGACTCAATCCATATTTGCCTTTACTTTTAAGCAGCAACAATACACATGGACCTACCTACCTCAAGGGTTCATTGATTCCCTGGCGGTCTTCTCTGTTGTTGTTTGAGACTCACTAACCTCTCTGACCCTCCCTGATGGTTGCACATTGCTCCAATATGTGGATGACATTCTACTCTCAGCTGAAGGTGAGTCCAAGTGTGAACAAGACTCCCTGGCTCTTCTTGTGTATCTGACTGTGGATGCTCAAGGTGAGCATTTAAAGGTGTGGATTTAAAGTCTCATGGTCCAAGCTGCAGTTTTGTCAGCCCTTGGTGTGATACCTCAGCTTTGACATCTCTGAAGATGAGCATTGTCTCTCATCTGATAGGTTCTGTGATATTTGAGGTGGCTTCTCCCTCAAATAAAACTGCCATGTTGACTTTTCTTGGACTCATTAATAATTGTCATCAGTCCATTCCAGATTGTTTTCATCATGACAAGATCTTGAGAAAGTCCTATCTCAAAGAGTAGCCCAATGAAATTGGTCTTCTGAAATGATGCACTCATTCTGCTATCTGAAACAGTCTCTTACATCAGATTCAGCACTGTGTTTGACTAACTACAATCTGTCTAAAGGTCTCAGAGGATGAAGTGACCACAGTGGGGGTTCTGGCCAAAGAGCATGGTGGAATTTACTGTCCTGTAGCTTATCTCTCCAAGACGCTGGACCCTGTGGTCCGAGGTATGCCCCCATGTTTGCATGCTGTTGCAGCCTCTGCTCTCATGGTGACTGACCTTGAAAAACAGGTACTGTCTCTCTTTCTGATTTTACATGTATCACATCAGGTATGCTCAATTTTAAATGATATTTAGATCCAACATATGACCGTTCAGCAGCATTCTGGTTAGGAGTCTATCTTGTGTGCCACTCAGAACTTGTATATCAACCCTGTCACTTCAGCTAATACCACAGCTCTTTTGTTACACATCCCATTGTCATCCTGCAGATTCAGGCCAGATGGTTGGAACATGACTGTTGAGATTGAATTACCTCCACATTATCACTGAGGTCTGTTTCAAACTCCCTTTGAGCATGGTGTGCATGTGTTTGTTGATGGCTCTTGTTCAAAACCTAATGATTCAATTTTTCTGTGTGGGTGTTCTGTTTGCTCCCTGCCTAATTTAGTTCATGAAGCATATTCTTTACCTTACAGGCCTACAGAAGTAGCTGAAGAAGCACTCTTAGACCTGCTTGCACTCTGACTGCAGGTCAGACCATGACTATTTATATAGATTCCGAATATGGCTTTAGGGTAGCTCATGATTTTTGGAAAATTTGGCACCTACTTGGCTTTAAAGCCACTGACCATAATCTTATCACACACCTCTCTTGTCATGGATTTTTTGGAAACATGTTCTATGCCTAAACAATTGTCCATCATCAAAACCAAAGGTCATTACTCTGGTGACTTGACTGAAGTCAGTAGGAACCACTTAGCAGGCCAAGACGCTAAGTGGGCAGCCAAAAAGGACAAACCTTGCCCATATGTTTCTGAATTTATTCGATTTTTTCGATATTTTCTCATTTTTCTTTGTCTCCTGACAACCTAGAAATAACTTTTATACAGACTCAGGCTACTGAGGTTGACTTGACCTTTTACTGTCCATCCTTTGTGAAATTAGAATGACTCCCAATTCGAGATCCAAATTGTCTGCTTTTGAGGTAATAATGAGCAAACCAATCCCAACCCTTTTGAACAAAAGTAACCCTGGTGTTTCATTTACAGGTGATCTGGACATGATTGTTGGTGATTACTTAAGCTTTGATTGATGATGTGAACAGTGTATATGGTGATGCCTCTGTCTCTCTCCCTTTGCCCACAGAAAAGCCTACTCACCCATTTCTTCCAAGGACTTGAGTATTAGTGCACAGCCTGAATGAGAACAGCTGACAAGAACAGCTATCCCAGCTACAGTGGATACATGCAAGTCATCTGAAAAAGTGTCCTCTATCATCCCTACACCTATCTCTTCTTGTCTCACCTGAAAATACAGGAGCAATACAGCAATCAAAAAGTCCTTAGGGGAAATTTGCAAATCATGGAAACCTTATATTTCATTGAATATAGTACAAAGACAAGATATCAAATGTTGAAACTGAGAAAATTTTTTTTAAATATACAACCCCGATTCCAAAAAAGTTGGGACAAAGTACAAATTGTAAATAAAAATGGAATGCAATGATGTGGAAGTTTCAAAATTCCAAATTTTATTCAGAATAGAACATAGATGACATATCAAATGTTTAAACTGAGAAAATGTATCATTTAAAGAGAAAAATTAGGTGATTTTAAATTTCATGACAACAACACATCTCAAAAAAGTTGGGACAAGGCCATGTTTACCACTGTGAGACATCCCCTTTTCTCTTTACAACAGTCTGTAAACGTCTGGGGACTGAGGAGACAAGTCGCTCAAGTTTAGGGATAGGAATGTTAACCCATTCTTGTCTAATGTAGGATTCTAGTTGCTCAACTGTCTTAGGTCTTTTTTGTTGTATCTTCCATTTTATGATGCACCAAATGTTTTCTATGGGTGAAAGATCTGGACTGCAGGCTGGCCAGTTCAGTACCCGGACCCTTCTTCTACGCAGCCATGATGCTGTAATTGATACAGTATGTGGTTTGGCATTGTCATGTTGGAAAATGCAAGGTCTTCCCTGAAAGAGACATCGTCTGGATGGGAGCATATGTTGTTCTAGAACCTGGATATACCTTTCAGCATTGATGGTGTCTTTCCAAATGTGTAAGCTGCCCATGCCACACGCACTAATGCAACCCCATACCATCAGAGATGCACGCTTCTGAACTGAGCGCTGATAACAACTCGGGTCGTCCTTCTCCTCTTTAGTCCGAATGACATAGTGTCCCTGATTTCCATAAAGAACTTCAAATTTTGATTCATCTGACCACAGAACAGTTTTCCACTTTGCCACAGTCCATTTTAAATGAGCCTTGGCCCAGAGAAGACGTCTGCGCTTCTGGATCATGTTTAGATACGGCTTCTTCTTTGAACTATAGAGTTTTAGCTGGCAACGGCGGATGGCACGGTGAATTGTGTTCACAGATAATGTTCTCTGGAAATATTGCTGAGCCCATTTTGTGATTTCCAATACAGAAGCATGCCTGTATGTGATGCAGTGCCGTCTGATGGCCCGAAGATCACGGGCACCCAGTATGGTTTTCCGGCTTTGACCCTTACGCACAGAGATTCTTCCAGATTCTCTGAATCTTTTGATGATATTATGCACTGTAGATGATGATATGTTCAAACTCTTTGCAATTTTACACTGTCGAACTCCTTTCTGATATTGCTCCACTATTTGTCGGCGCAGAATTAGGGGGATTGGTGATCCTCTTCCCATCTTTACTTCTGAGAGCCGCTGCCACTCCAAGATGCTCTTTTTATACCCAGTCATGTTAATGACCTATTGCCAATTGACCTAATGAGTTGCAATTTGCTCCTCCAGCTGTTCCTTTTTTGTACCTTTAACTTTTCCAGCCTCTTATTGCCCCTGTCCCAACTTTTTTGAGATGTGTTGCTGTCATGAAATTTCAAATGAGCCAATATTTGGCATGAAATTTCAAAATGTCTCACTTTCAACATTTGATATGTTGTCTATGTTCTATTGTGAATACAATATCAGTTTTTGAGATTTGTAAATTATTGCATTCTGTTTTTATTTACAATTTGTACTTTGTCCCAACTTTTTTGGAATTGGGGTTGTATGCTCATTTTGAATTTGAAGTCAGCAACACATATCAAAAAAGTAGGGAAAGGGGCATGTTTACCACTGTGTTGAATCACCTCTACTTTTAACAACACTCTGTAAACATTTGTGAACTGAGGAGACCAATTGCTGTAGTTCTGAAAAAGAAATGTTGTCCCACTCTTGTCTTATATACAATTTCAGTTGCTCATCAGTTAGGGTTTCCTTTGTCTTATTTTGCACTTCACAATGCACCAAATGTTTTGAATGGGAGACAGGTCTGGACTGCAGGCAGGCCAGTTTAGCACCTGGACTCTTTTACTATGGAGCCATGCAGTTTTAATGTATGCAGAAAGCAGTTTGGCATTGTCTTGCTGAAAGAAGGAAGGGTTTCCCTGAAAATGATTTTGTCTGGAGGGCAGCATATTGCTCTGAAATGTGTACATCATTCAACATTAATGATCCTTTCCCAGGTGTACAAGCTATCCATGTCATGTGCATTAATGCACCCTCAAAGCATCACAGATGCTGGCTTTTTAACTGTGCACTGATAACAAGCCTGATGGTCTGTCTCCTCTTTAGCCTGGAGGACGTGGTGTCCATGATTTCTAAAAATAATTTCTACTTTTGATTCATCAGACCTTGGAACAATTTTCTATATCACCTCAGTCCATCGTAAAAGAGCTCAGGCCCAGAGAAGGTGGCAGTGTTTCTGGATATTGTTTATATGTGGTTTTAACTTGCATTTCTGGATGTGGTAATGAACTGTTTTCACAGATGATGGTTTTCTGAAGTGTTCCTGAGCCCATACAGTGATTTCCACTATAGACACATGCAGTGTTGCCTAAGGGCCTGAAGATCACAGTGTCAGTTTTCAGCTTTGTCTCTTGCATTCAGAGAGTTCTCCAGATTCTCTGAATCTTTTAATGATATTAAGAAAGAAAGCACAACTTTATTCATCACACACTTGTGAAATTCCTCTCTGTATTTAACCCATCTAAAGCAGTGAACACACACATGAGCAATGAGCACACACATACCCAGAGCAGTGGGCAGCCATGCTAACAGCACCCAGGGAGCAGTTGGGAGTTAGTTGCCTCACTCAAGGGCACCTCAGCCCATATGAACCTAACCGCATGTCTTTTGAACTGTGGAGGAAACCAGAGCACACCCACGCAGACATGGGGAGAACATGCAAACTCCACACAGAAAGGCCCCTGCCGGCCACTGGGCTTGAACCCAGAACCTTCTTGCTGTGAGGCGACCGTGCTAACCACTTACACCACTGTGCCGCCCAGTGTACCATAGATGATGTGATCCCCAAATTCTTTGCAATTCTTTCATTGAGGAATGTTATTCTTAAATTGTTGCACTGTTTGCCCACACAATCTTTCACAGAGAAGTGAACTCCTCCTCATCTTTACTTCTGAGATACTCAGCCTCTTTGGGATGCTCTTTTTTATATCCAATCATGTTACTGACCTGTTGCCAATTAAATCAAAATCAAATCAAGTTTATTTGTACAGCGCTTTTAACAATAAACATTGTCGCAAAGCAGCTCTACAGAATTTGAACGACTTAAAACATGAGCTAATTTTTATCCCTAATCTATCCCCAATGAGCAAGCCTGTGGCGACGGTGGCAAGGAAAAACTCCCTCAGACGACATGAGGAAGAAACCTCGAGAGGAACCAGACTCAAAAGGGAACCCATCCTCATTTGGGCAACAACAGACAGCCTGACTATAATATTAACAGTTTTAACAGATATAACCCTCAACTGTCCTCATGGGGCCGTCCTTCACAGGAGTGGTGCGATAAAACCGACCAGACCAGACACAGGGCACCAGGATGGATCAAGCAGGTCCAAGGGGCAGAAGAGGCCAGCATCTCAATCCCAGGATCAACATGTAACTCAGAGGGACAGATGGGGGGGAAGAGAGAGAGAGAAAGAAAACACGTTGTTAGGTATGCCCTAAAAATGACAAGTATTAAATCTGTGTGGTAGGCTTGCAGAGACGAGAGTCTTTACATCAGGCATAACACACAACAATGGCATGTTAATATGGTAAAATATATCATGACCTGCTCTGGCTGGATGCTTGATTGGGTGATGGGAGCACACTCCTCAGCAATGATGAGATGCAGATGGGACCCTTAGGGCTGGCCAAGACAATTCAGTTACATTTCACTGGGTCTGGGACATGCGACAGAATGTCTGACGGCCGATTCCCTGCAGGCTACGATAGCCAGTCGAGGTCTCCACCCTCTCCACCAAAAGATTTCCTGTTGACTCCATGTAACTCAGAGGGACAGATTTGGGGTGGGGGGGAGGGAAAGAAAACACAGGTGGTTAGGTATGCCCAATGTCACCTGAATAAGTAGGAACAGTATACATATTGCACCGAGTACAAGCAGGGACTCCGGCAACTAACTATGACAGCATAACTAAAAGGAGAGAGCCAGAAGGTAACACAGGCATGAGGGAGCCCCGGGACATAAAGCAGCCAGCCACTACACCGTCAACAAACTCGAGTGAGCAAGCGAGTGGGGACTGACAGCATCCATACATCCCAGTTTACCAAAACACTCTATGTCTGAGGACCCTCCAGATCTACTCCTTTACCTCATAAACACCATTAACAAAAGGCTTGACTAAACAGATATGTTTTCAGCCTAGACTTAAATGCTGAGACTGTGTCTGATTCCCGAACATTACTTGGAAGGCTGTTCCAAGATATTCCAATTAACCAAATTAGGTTTTTTTTAGCATTACACAACTTTTTCAGTCTTTTGTTGCCCCTGTCCCAACTTTTCTGAAATGTGTTGCTGACATCAAATTCAAAATGAGCATATATTCTCATCTCATCTCATTATCTCTAGCTGCTTTATCCTGTTCTACAGGGTTGCAAGCAAGCTGGAGGGCTGACACATAGAGCATATATTTAAAAAAACAATAAAATTTCTCAGTAGTATTTTCAATAAAATATAGGGTTTCCATGATTTGCAAATCTTCACATTCTGTTTTTATTTGTTTTACAGTGTCCCAACCTTTTTTGGAATTGGGGTTGTACACATATAGCAATCTTTGTATTAGCTTTCTCCTAACAATCACTGTTGACCTGTATGATGGCATGACTTGTGAATGCTACTTATATAGTTGTACTGTTGCAAGACCTCAAACTTAAAGACAAGGAAAGCCCAGTGAGATCAAGCATGCATCAGATCTTTTCAAGATCTAAGAGGGCATTGATGGAGATATCTGTTTGGCATGCTTGCAACTAGTAGAGGCTGGTTTGATTGCTTCTTGTTTTGGCTATTTCTAGTTAAATCCTTGAAACTAATCTTTGCTCGCACATTTGCTCTCTGTTTCCATCAGCTTATCCTGACCAGTGATGTAATGCTTCATCACCCATTGATGTTACTCTGTCATACATAGATAACTCCACAGAGCTCATCTTCCAATCATTTAGCTTCAACACATGCTTGAAAGTGGATATATTCTCATGTTTGTATTTCAATAAACTGAGAAAACATCTCTGAACAGCTGTGTGTGTGTCAGTGGCTGTTGTTTCCAGATCTGTGAGGTAGAATCTCTTCAGCGGCAGAGGTCTACATTCCTTGATCATCTCATCTCATCTCATTATCTCTAGCCGCTTTATCCTTCTACAGGGTCGCAGGCAAGCTGGAGCCTATCCCAGCTGACTACGGGCGAAAGGCAGGGTACACCCTGGACAAGTCGCCAGGTCATCACAGGGCTGACACATAGACACAGACAACCATTCACACTCACATTCACACCTACGGTCAATTTAGAGTCACCAGTTAACCTAACCTGCATGTCTTTGGACTGTGGGGGAAACCGGAGCACCTGGAGGAAACCCACGCGGACACGGGGAGAACACGCAAACTCCACACAGAAAGGCCCTCGCCGGCCCCGGGGCTCGAACCCAGGACCTTCTTGCTGTGAGGCGACAGCGCTAACCACTACACCACCGTGCCGCCTTCCTTGATCATACTTTGTCAATTCAACCTCCTTTAGTACAGACAGATCAAAACCTATCAATGCCCCCCTTAGTTTCTACTCGGAAACTTGGCATGGTCTCCTCAACCCGAAGTTCAGCAAGTGACATCAAATTAACATGACTGATCACAGGATGAACAGTAAACAAAACAACACTTCTTACCCTTAAATTAATTATACAGTGTAACCTCCGGGGAACCAAGAAAAAAATGTGTCTCTCAATTTCTCTTTTGTTGTGATTTCCTTACTAGGAATTTCCCAGCAACCCTCCTAGTCACATGATATATCATTGGTAAGCCTAAGATGAAAATATAGATCATTCATCACAGTCAGCTAGCTATCTTGTTTCTAGGTTGTTGCTAACAAAAATTAACATGGAAGCATACATGTTTTTCCCCCACTTTGTAGCATGAATGCACAGAGGTCAAAAATTACATTATTCCAAGCTCCAACTTCCCACTTTTGAGGTAATGCTGCTTTCCATTTACCTTGGAAGTCAGAAGTTGGGAATGACTTCACGCCCAAATCAACTGTGTTCCAGTACAACAAATCATGATGACGTCACAACTGGGTCATTGAGTGTGGTATTGAGCCGTTGTAAGCAAAACAACAGGAAGTGGTAACAGATGACACACAGACTGTTGACAGATATTCATCTGTTGAATTTTTGTCTCACTTTATCATGCCAACCAGTTGTTGTGCAATTAATTGTACAACCCCGATTCCAAAAAAGTTGGGACAAAGAACAAATTGTAAATAAAAACGGAATGCAATAATTTACACATCTCAAAAACTGGATATTGTATTCACAATAGAATATAGACAACATATCAAATGTCGAAAGTGAGACATTTTGAAATTCCATGCCAAATATTGGCTCATTTGAAATTTCATGACAGCAACACATCTCAAAAAAGTTGGGATGGGGCAATAAGAGGCTGGAAAAGTTAAAGGTACAAAAAAGGAACAGCTGGAGGACCAAATTGCAACTCATTAGGTCAATTGGCAATAGGCCATGTAGAGGTCAGAGCGGGTGGGTGGAGCACAGAAGGACGGCAGGTCAGAACTGAGTTCCAAAAAAACCTCGTTTTATTTGCACTTTTCAGTACTCACATACACTCTCCCAGCCACACACATACACACACACAAGTCATCTGGTGTGGGAGAGAGCCCTCCTCTACTCTCGCTCTCTCCTTAAATAGGGCGCGGTCACTGGGGAAGACACACAAACACACGTTAATTAACCACAGGTGCAGTGATTCTGCCACTTACCTTCCCTGACACTGCCCTCCGGTCACAGACTGACGCTTGACCATGCCCCCGCTGCCACATACCCCCACCACCGACTCAGGCCGGGCAGCTGGCCGGCCTGCAGCCGACTCCCCCCCCCCCCCCCCCCCCCAATGGGAGAGGAAGTCCGCCATGAACATCTGTGCCCCCGGCCTGTGGATCACCTTGAAGTTAAAGGGTTGGAGTGCCAGATACCAACGGGTGATCTGCGCGTTGCATCCTTCATGCAGTGGAGCCACTGGAGGGGCGCGTGGTCCAAACAGAGGGTGAAAGGGCATCCCAGCAAGTAGTAACGGAGGGCAAGGACTGCCCTCTTGATTGCCAGGCACTCCTTCTCAATAGTGCTGTAGCACCCCTCATGCACCGACAGCTTCCTACTGATATACAGGACTGGGCGGTCCTCCCCCTCCACTTCCTGGGACAAAACAGCCCCCAGCCCTCTGTCCAATGCATCCATCTGTAACATAAAAGGGAGAGAAAAGTCAGGGCAGTGTAACAGTGGCCCTCCACACAGTGCAGCCTTTACCTCAGAAAAAGCCCGCTGGCATTGCTCCGTCCACTGGACCAGATCTGGTGCCCCTTTTTTAGTCAGATCAGTCAGCGGGCTGGTGACATCCGAATAATTAGGTATAACCCTACGATAATAGCCAGCCAGTCCCAGGAACTGTCTCACCCCCTTTTTGGTCTTGGGCCTCGGGTGGGCCGCAATTGCTGCTGTCTTGTTAATTTGGGGACGCACCTGCCCGTTGCCCAAGTGGAAGCCCAGATACCGTACTTCCACCCGCCCAATCACACACTTCTTCGGGTTGGCTGTGAGAACCGCTCGCCTCAGCGACCTAAGGATGGCCCTCAGGTGTTGTAGGTGCCGTGGCCAGTCATTACTATAAATAATGATGTCGTCGAGGTATGCTGCTGCATAGGTGGCGGGGGGGTGGAGGACCCTATCCATCAGCTGCTGAAACGTAGCGGGCGCCCCAAGCAGCCCAAAAGGAAGTGTGACAAACTGGTGTAAGCCGAACGGTGTGGAAAAGGCCGTTTTTTCTCGGGATAATGGAGTCAAGGGGATATGCCAATAACCCTTTGTCAAATCCAGTGTTGAGTAAAAGTGAGCCGTGCCTAGTCGATCGAGCAACTCATCAATACGAGGCATTGGGTACGCATCGAATTTAGACACCGCGTTGACTTTTTTATAGTCCACACAGAACTGGACCGACCCGTCAGCCTTGGGTACCAAGACCACCAGACTGCTCCAGTCACTGTGGGACTCCTCGACGATGCCCATTTCGAGCATGGCCTCGAGTTCTTCCAGAACCATTTTTTTCTTGTGTTCGGGTAGCCTGTAAGGGTGGTTACACACTACCACCCCCGGGGGCATCTCTATGTGGTGCTCTATGAGGTTGGTGCGGCTGGGCAGGGGCGAGAACACATCCAAAAACTCGGTCTGCAACTGGGCAACCTCCGCGAGTTGGGTCGGGGAGAGGTGGTCTCCACAGGGGACCGGAGAGGTATGTGATGCCAATGCTCCCTTTTGAACCTCCAGCCCCAGCTCCGCCTTCTCCAGAACCACTGACACCAACACCATGGGGACCTCCTCGTTCCAGAGTTTGAGCAGATTGAGGTGGTAAATCTGTAGCGCCCCACCCCTGTCCATTCGCCTTACCTCATAGTCAACGTCCCGACTCGCCGTGTGAACTCAAAGGGTCCTTGCCACTTGGCAATCAATTTGGAGCTCGATGTGGGCAACAGTACGAGTACTTTATCTCCCGGTGCGAATTCCCTAAGGCGCTTCCCCTTGTCGTACAGGCGGGTTTGTCATTCTTGGGCCTGCTACAAATTCTCCTGGGTTAAGTGTGTGAGTGTGTGGAGTTTTGCACACAGGTCAATAATGTATTGAATTTCATTTTTACTTGGTGAAGGTCCCTCCTCCCAATTTTCTCGCAGCACATCTAGAATGCCACGTGGCTTACGCCCATATAACAATTCAAACAGGGAGAACCCCGTGGAGGCTTGGGGGACCTGTCACACTGCAAATAACAAGGGTTTGAGCCATTTATCCCAATTATGTGCGTCCTCACTTACGAATTTTTAAATTATTTTCTTGAGGGTGCGATTGCACCGTTCAACTAAACCATCGGTTTGTGGGTGGTACACACTTGTGTAGATCGGCTTAATACCCAACAATCCATACAGTTAGTTCAGTGTATGTGACGTAAATGAGGTGCCTTGGTCAGTCAGAATCTCTTTCGGGATTTCAACTCGGGAGATGACGCGGAAGAGCGCTTCCACAATACTGCGTGCTGAGATATTGCAAAGAGGCACCGCTTCCGGGTATCGCGTTGCATAGTCCACCAGAACTAAAATAAAGCGGTACCCTCGTGTTGACCGATCTAATGGCCCGACGAGATCCATCCCAATTCTTTTGAATGGGGTCTCGATTAATGGGAGAGGGCGCAAAGGCGCTTTTGGAATGGCTGCTGGATTTACTAACTGGCATTCACGGCACGCCATACACCACTTACAGACATCGCCGCGAATCCCTGGCCAATAGAACCAGGCCATTATTCAGGCTAGTATTTTATCCTGCCCTAAGTGTCCAGCCATGGGATTAAAGTGAGCCGCCTGGAATACCAATTCCCGGCGGCTTTTTGGAATCAAGAGCTGTGTGATTTGTTCTTTAGTTTGAGTGTCCTGCATCACTCAGTATAATCTATCCTTCATAATAGAAAAATAGGGGAAGGACGGGGTAGCGTTTGGCTGGAGCGTTTGACCATTGATTACTCTCACTTGGTCAAACGCATGCCGCAGAGTCTCGTCTCACGACTGCTCTAACGGGAAATCCACGAGGGATTTCCCGAGAGAGGGAGGAGGAGCTGGCAGCTCCTCACTCTGACGCGGAGATGACGTAAACGGCTCTGTGACAGCTGCTCCCGCCAATGCGACACCGGGACTTCCCCTTGCTGAAATACGGCAGGACCCACTCTTTACTAAATGACTCATTAACTCCCCGAATCCCAGCCAATCAGTCCCCAAAATTATCGAGTGGGTGAGGCGAGGATTAACCGCCACCTTTAAATTTTTCCCCTCTGAAAAAAATGTGGACTGACACTAAAGGGTAGCTGTGAACATCCCCGTGCACACACAACACCTTCACCCCCGTGCTCCCCCCAATGCCTCGTCTCACACCAGGCTTTTGTGGATTGAGGTCTGATTACAGCCAGAGTCCACCAAGGCCTGATATGTATCCCCTTGGATACTCACCGGTATGCGATATGCTCCAGCCCGATCGAGGTCGGCTCCTGGCGCGTCAGGGATCCGGACCACCCCGCCCACCTCCTTTGCCGAGCACTGATGCTGGAGATGCCCCGGCTTCCTGCAGCGCCAGCAAACCGGCCCGGGCTTTCTCTCTGCACTGGTACTCTGGGGCTCACTCACCTGAGGGGGGGGAGAGACAGACATGGAAGTGGGAAACAGGAGGATACCAAGGGTGTGGCGGACTGGCTGTGAGGGAGCCGGCTCCTGCCTCCGCGGTGGGGGAACAGGGCGAGGACGAGACATAGAAAAGGAGGGGGAGAGAGAGAGAGAGGAGAGAAGCGAAGAGGGAATCTGTGATCCTGCCGTGGGAACAGCCGCCAAATGATCCTCCGCCAACTTGATGGCCTGATCCAGCAATGCCAGGCGATGGCACTGGACCCACTCTGCCATTCCTTTGGGAAGTTGCGCGATGAACTGCTCCAGTGCCACCAGGTCGACGACTCCCTCGGCGTCACGGTTGTCAGCCCTCAGCCACCGCCTGCAGGCGTCCTGGAGTTGCTGGCCAAACGCGAACGGGCAGCTGACCTCCTCTAGGCGCAGAGCGTGGAAGCGCTGATGATGTTGTTCGGGGGTGCGCCCCACACGCTGGAGGATGGCCCGGCGCAGGTCCGCGTAGACCAGCCGACTGTCGGCGGGGAGCTGTAGCGCGGCCAGCTGTGCCTCGCCCGTTAGCAGGGGGAGGATGTGCACTGCACGCTGTTCCACCGGCCACCCCGAGGCCTCTGCTGCTTGTTCAAATAGCGTGAGGAAGGCCTCGGGGTCGTCGTGCAGGCCCATCTTCGTTGGGGTGAGGTGGAGTGGGCCCGCAGTGGTGGAGATGGTGGACCCCGCTGACATGAGGAGGTGCCGGAACGCCTGATGATCTTCCTGTTGTGCCAGCACCAGGGCCTCGAACCGTTGTTCTTGCTCTTTTCGGAGGGCGAGCAGCGCCTGGTGCTGACTCTGTTGGGCCGTGGTGAGGGCGTGGATCAGGTCTGCGAAGGGGGAGGACTCCATGGGGCTGTTCTCTTCTGTGCTTGGTCCCGGGTTTCAGCACCACTGTAGAGGTCAGAGCGGGTGGGTGGAGCACAGAAGGACAGCAGGCCAGAACTGAGTTCCAAAAAAACTTGTTTTATTTGCACTTTTCAGTACTCACATACACTCTCCCAGCCACACACATACACACACACAAGTCATCTGGTGTGGGAGAGAGCCCTCGTCTACTCTCACTCTCTCCTTAAATAGGGCGCGGTCACTAGGGAAGACACACAAACACATGTTAATTAACCTCAGGTGCAGTGATCCAGCCATTTACCTTCCCTGACTCCGCCCTCCGGTCACAGACCGACGCTTGACCACGCCCCCGCTGCCACAGGCCATTAACATGACTGGGTATAAAAAGAGCATCTTGGAGTGGCAGCGGCTCTCAGAAGTAAAGACGGGAAGGGGATCACCAATCCCCCTAATTCTGCACCGACAAATAGTGGAGCAATATCAGAAAGGAGTTCGACAGTGTAAAATTGCAAAGAGCTTGAACATATCATCATCTACAGTGCATAATATCATCAAAATATTCAGAGAATCTGGAAGAATCTCTGTGCGTAAGGGTCAAGGCCGGAAAACCATACTGGGTGCCCGTGATCTTCGGGCCCTTAGATGGCACTGCATCACATACAGGCATGCTTCTGTATTGGAAATCACAAAATGGGCTCAGCAATATTTCCAGAGAACATTATCTGTGAACACAATTCACTGTGCCATCCGCCTTTGCCAGCTAAAACTCTATAGTTCAAAGAAGAAGCCGTATCTAAACATGATCCAGAAGCGCAGACATCTTCTCTGGGCCAAGGCTCATTTAAAATGGACTGGGGCAAAGTGAAAAACTGTTCTGTGGTCAGACGAATCAAAATTTGAAGTTCTTTATGGAAATCAGGGATGCCGTGTCATTCGGACTAAAGAGGAGAAGGACAACCCAAGTTGTTATCAGCACTCAGTTCAGAAGCCTGCATCTCTGATGGTATGGGGTTGCATTAGTGCGTGTGGCATGGGCAGCTTACACATCTGGAAAGACACCATCAATGCTGAAAGGTATATCCAGGTTCTAGAGCAACATATGCTCCCATCCAGACGACGTCTCTTTCAGGGAAGACCTTGCATTTTCCAACATGACAATGCCAAACCACATACTGCATCAATTACAGCATCATGGCTGCGTAGAAGAAGGGTCCAGGTACTGAACTGGCCAGCCTGCAGTCCAGATCTTTCACCCATAGAAAACATTTGGCGGATCATAAAATGGAAGATGCGACAAAAAAGACCTAAGACAGTTGAGCAACTAGAATCCTACATTAGACAAGAATGGATTAAAATTCCTATCCCTAAACTTGGGCAACTTGTCTCCTCAGTCCCCAAACATTTACAGACTGTTGTAAAGAGAAAAGGGGATGTCTCACAGTGGTAAACATGGCCTTGTCCCAACTTTTTTGAGATGTGTTGTTGTCATGAAATTTAAAATCACCGAATTTTTCTCTTTAAATGATACATTTTCTCAGTTTAAACATTTAATATGTCATCTATGTTCTATTCTGAATAAAATATGGAATTTTGAAACTTCCACATCATTGCATTCCAATTTTATTTACAATTTGTACTTTGTCCCAACTTTTTTGGAATCGGGGTTGTACTAACAGACAGCGTAATGGATGTAAAGAGAAATATTTTTGACTTCCTATGGATGAAGAAAGAAGAAAGGCTTGGCTGAAAGTTTTGAAACTGGCTAGGTTCACAAAAGGGAGCAAAGTGCTACAGCCATGAGTGCTTCTCTTCAATATCTTAATGGCAGACTTTTCATTTTGTGCATTTAATTTAATTCAGGATTTGTGTACAGGATAATCTTTTGTAATCTATGATTGAAGACCGTGCAGTGTCATATGCTAGGTACAACTTGTATTATACGCAGAATGTGACTTCATTTAGTATGATAGCATGTCTGAATTCTATGTTGTGAAATCTTACTTCAGGACTGAGAACAAAGTGAATGGGATATTGTGATTCTAAACTGCATCTTTACTGAGCTGTTGCATATGGATTTTCTAATGAATAAATAGTATTTCAAATGGATTATTTATTCAAACTTATTCATTATTGACCATAAATATGCAACTATACTCATTCACTTATACTTGAACAATTCACTCAGAAATAATATCTTAGAAATTATCACATTCAAATAGGACATGATCAGTGCTTACAATGTGCTATTGAATCAAGCATCAATGATTATCATTCAGATTACCAACATAAATACCTTTGATGTTTCACGTTACTACAATACAGAACACCAGTTTAATAGTACCCATCCACAAGTATTTTAATTCCAAACTATAGTGTTCTGCAAAATACTGCATCCTCATAATTTACAATTCTCACAAATCCAAACACCCTTAGCTTTACGTTTTATATTTACACAGCCTACACTAGCGGTAGTAACATTTCTTGTCTACCACTAAGTGTGCATGCACCGGAAAAGCCAAATGTAAACAATAACAGCGATTCATCATATACCAGCAGCAATACAAGTTCTAGCCAAGTTAGCTATTGTTAGCCATACCAGTTGATAATACAATTAATAACAATGATGATAACAATGATAACAATGTATTACATGGTATTTTGTGCATACAAACACCATAGTAACATGTCTACAGGTAGACATTGGACAGTACTATGCGCAAAAATGATTTCATGAGAAACAAATAAGACAGAAGTGATAATAAACATTATATTACTAGAGATTTCACTACTGTTGAAGCGTAGAGCAGCCATCTTGGATTTTGAAGTTTCTCCGACTTTCCAAGTAAGAAAAGCGACTTCAGGGGGTGTTCCAGCTGACTCAGAAATCCCGACTTTCCTGTACAAACAGAACACACCAGCATAACTGCTGGTTTCCTTGCTTCAGTAAACATGCCACAAAAGACTAATAAAGCAGCTTTGTAGCACTCTGCACCAAAGATTTGTAACATGCTACTGATCAATATTCTGCATGTGGTCTATTAATATTTTTAAAAAGCAAGTAAAGTATGTGTTTAGCATTTTAATAGTAGTTTAACATGAGGGTTCAATGTGTGGTGACTGGATCACTCTTGGTGTAATGAAACAGCAGGATGGAGATGGATAACTTTCTTAAAAAGCACTTTACTCTTCATCTTTTCAACAACACTTTACTCTTCCTCTTTTCAACAACAACTTTACTTCCCCCTGCCAACTTGCATGTGACTGAACAAACCAATCAGAAGCTAGCAGGATCTAGCTTGAGGTAAATGTAAAAGAATCACAGAGGCAGTTTCAACAAATTATCACAACTGTTTTAAAGATGAAAATGTAAATATTTAAATGTGTAACTATGTAAATAATACATGTGCAAAAATAAGTATGTAAAGAGTTAACTGTGTAAACATTGTAAATGATTTGAAGTAAATTAACTCAAATATATGAATTAACTTCAACACCTTACAGTAGTGATTGGTCATTTTAATTCATGATGTTCTTTATCTACATATGGATAATCTTACATGTAATTGTTTTATTTTTCCTATTTCAAACAGTTTAATCATCATATTACTTCTTACTTACATTTTGTTAATTTATATTAGAAATAAGTCTTCTGTTTCTGTAATGTTCAATAGTTTAAAATAGTTTAATTGTTTAAAATAGTTTACTGTTGTAAAGCACAAATGTGCTGCATAAGAAATACTACTACTACTTATAATAATAATAATTGTTGTTGTTGTTGCTACTGCTGTTTATTAATCTCTGTTCATAAAGAAATCTTCTCTCCTCCATATGGAACACAATGATCCAAAAGACATCTTTATTCCATCAACACCACATACTCCACTTTTGAGATGTACAAAGTTCATAGGAAACACACCACTGGGTGTAATATTGATCATAGAGACTAAAGAACACATTTATCTGGTTATTTATTTTCTTCCAGATATTTCTCTGCCCAAATTCTCCAGCTATGTACAAACCTTTGTGTACTCACTGATTAAATATTTGCCAGCACTGTGAGCATCCTGTTAAACACAAGACCAACAATGGATCTGTTATCCCCTCTCTGTTATTCTCTAACACCCGCCTGATACGATTACTCATCTCTTTATTCTCTCATTGTCACCTTTTCAGTCATCCGTGTACAACTGATTTACACTTATACCCATTCAGCAGATTTGGGTTTGGTCATCGAACATCCTCTGTCTGTTTATCGCTTGCTGTTGAACACACCCCATACATCCACTTCCCTTCCTATACAACTCTATCAGCTGATGTTTAAAAGATGTGAAACATCTTAAAAGACATCTTAAAAGATAAACATAAAAGATGCATCAGTTGATGTTTAAAAACTTTTGCACAAAAAAGGGAATTTTTAAAGCAGCACAGCAAAAGAAAAATCTATTGTTCAATATATGCCTATAAAACAGCACACTCTAGGTTATATTTAAGAATGTAGCAATGGTGTGTCAATAATTAAATTTGAAAAGGTGAATACAAGGGAAAGAATGTTAGTAGGATTGCAAATGGGTTAAAAAATCAATAAATAAGTTAACATGCATTGAGCATTTTGCACCATCTAGATAAAGCCAAAATAAATTACTAGTCCTTAGGAGTTCTCATATAAGTTAATTTACTGTATGATTTTTTTTTAACCATTGAAGCATAGTGAGTTATACAAAATAAAATCTAACCCGGCAGTCTCAGTCCCCTTCCATGGCTATTCACCAACATTCCTGTTGGCGTCATGATACAGAAGACACCTAACACCTCATGTATCAGCTCTAAACAGTCATCCAATCCAGCCATGGGGGTAACATGAGATAAATCTAATGAAATATTGCATTTGAAGTGTTACTGTAACATGGAGTTTTTCTCTTGTTGCTTCCTGATGTTCAGAATTATTACTGATGCAGATTGAGCACATTGTATTTATTCCTTAGTTTATTTTTAAAAAGAGACTAATTCTATTAGATAGATTAGATGTGATTTCCAGAGCACACAGGAGGAAAAAAATTAAGCAATGAAAAAAAAAAACAGTTGCAGGCTTCAGTTAAGATATTGATATAATACAGCCTTGCATATAAAAATCAATACAGATTTCTCTCTCAGTATGCAGCCCAATTTTGGTAGAACTTTGAATGAGGGATATAAAATACTACTTCAAACAGGAAAACTATTTCACTAAAAGAAAAGGATGATCACTTTCTCTCCTCCAGTACAAATAATTTTTTTTTTTTTTGCTCTTGAGGAGCATTTAAAGGCATCGTAGATGTAATCCTTGAGGGTCTGCTCTCTTTGTGGAATTGCCGGAATAGCTCAGGGGCTTCTATGTTCATTTATCAGCAACACTCAGGTGGAAGATGGAGACTGATCACCAGTTACAGATGTGGCTCAGCAGTGGTGGTGAATTAGCATGGTCCAGATGGTTCCAGATATCAGCACAACAATGGAGCTGGATTGCAGCTGATAGGCAGCGCCAGCTGGAGTGGTTGTCATGCGGGTTGTTGCCATAGTGCTGTTGACTTGGCTAACTGTGTGGTTTGCTGCAGTCATGTTCGGAAACAATGTGAACTGGGACACGACCTATGGAGTGAAAAGAGTCATGATTTGAAAATAAATAAATAAATAAATAAATAAATAAAGAAAGAAAGAAAGAAAGAAAGAAAGAAAGAAAGAAAGAAAGAAAGAAGAAGAAGATGCTTATGGAAATGAAAAGTTGTAAGGAGCGCAGTGTGGACAGTGAAAGTGTTACCAGATGTTATGCAATTTACAGAGATGTTACACAAGCAAAAATTAGATTCATCCAACTATCTTCCTAGCAGCATTAGCTGGACTGCTTTACCATCTGACTACAAGAATGGACAAGAGTTTGTTTCTTTATTAGCAGTAACCTGGTAAGATTACAACATTTACAAAAAGTAAATTGCTAGTAAAAGAAATAACAGATGTAGTAGTGCTGTAGGGTTAGAAACATCTCCGCCTCATAAGCACAATATTCTTAATCTGACTGAAGACAAAAACCAAACAATGTTTTGAGCACACGCATGAAGCCTCATGTAAAACAAACTACTCGTATGAAATGTATCTAGAGGAGTTAGCCAGCTGTCTAGCCAAAGCCATCATCAGTCAAGCAGTACATAGCTGTGTCGCATAGCATGTCTTGGAATTCAATTTCTTGCTGTTATTTAAATTCTTAATGCAATGACTGAGGTCGTCTGTGGTCTTACATGAATTCTTGCATGCTTGTGACAGTATATTATGTTGGCTGTTCTAAAGTCTGTAAACTTTTACAGAGACGCATTGCATGTTCCTCATAAGCTCAGTGTCTGCCATACAAACATAGGCCACAGCTCTCTTACATGCAAACTCACATTGTTGTTGCAGAAATGTTACTTTAGCTGATGAGAAGGAAACAACTTTGGATCTTGATAATGGAGGAAGTGATCTATCCTAAAGAAACAAGGCTAATGCAAGGCCATAATCAGCAATACATCTAAAGCCTAAAGTCCTTCCCACGCCATGCAATCAAATGCATTGGGCAGTGCCCAACTCTGTTTCCATAGCCCTCATCCTCTCGCCTATACAGCTAGGGTTACAGTGGGGGGCTAGTCCTCTGGTAACCAAATCAGCAGTATATACTGCACTATATCTTCTTAACTATTCCATTCTGCATATTTAAAATGTATACTGTAACTCAGACTCCCAAGTGGCATGAATTGTGAGATTGTGAGATCAAATCCTGAAGATGCCAGAGGCTTCTGTTGCCAGGAGCCAAGGGAACGAAATTGGTGTGTGCTCTCTATCCCTCTTCAACCAACAAGGAGTGGGTTCTTGAACCAGTTCTGTTCAGGAATCTTTGAATTTGGTGCCAGCTACACTGAAAAAAGTAACCTATAGAATTTACCCAATAAATCTGAGGTAACAATTTGCATTGACTTGTTTGGGGTAGATTTAATTCCATATATTGAGTATAAAATAACTGAAATAAAAAGCTATGAAATACAGTGGGGCAAAAAAGTATTTAGTCAGCCACCAATCATGCAAGTTCTCCCACTTAAAAAGATGAGAGAGGCCTGTAATTTTCATCATAGGTACACTTCAACTATGAGAGACAGAATGGGGGGAAAGAATCCAGGAAATCACATTGTATAATTTTTAATGAATTAATTGGTAAATTCCTTGGTAAAATAAGTATTTGGTCACCTACAAACAAGCAAGATTTCTGGCTCTCACAGACCTGTAACTTCTTCTTTAAGAGGCTCCTCTGTCCTCCACTCATTACCTGTATTAATGGCACCTGTTTGAACTCATTATCAGTATAAAAGACACCTGTCCACAACCTCAAACAGTCACACTCCAAACTCCACTATGGCCAAGACCAAAGAGCTGTCAAAGGACACCAGAAACAAAATTGTAGACCTGCGCCAGGCTGGGAAGACTGAATCTGCAATAGGTAAGCAGCTTGGTGTGAAGAAATCAACTGTGGGAGCAATTATTAGAAAATGGAAGATATACAAGACCACTGATAATCTCCCTCGATCTGGGGCTCCATGCAAGATCTCACCCCGTGGGGTCAAAATGATCACAAGAACGGTGAGCAAAAATCCCAGAACCACACGAGGGAACCTAGTGAATGACCTGCAGAGAGCTGGGACTAAAGTAACAAAGGCTACCATCAGTAATGCACTACGCCGCCAGGGACTCAAATCCTGCAGTGCCAGACGTGTCCCCCTGCTTAAGCCAGTACATGTCCAGGCCCATCTGAAGTTTGCTAGAGAGCATTTGGATGATCCAGAAGAGGATTGGGAGAATGTCATATGGTCAGATGAAACCAAAATAGAACTTTTTGGTAAAAACTCAACTTGTCGTGTTTGGAGGAGAAAGAATGCTGAGTTACATCCAAAGAACACCATACCTACTGTGAAGCATGGGGGTGGAAACATCATGCTATGGGGCTGTTTTTCTGCAAAGGGACCAGGACGACTGATCCAGGTAAAGGAAAGAATGAATGGGGCCATGTATCGTGAGATTCTGAGTGAAAGCCTCCTTCCATCAGCAAGGGCATTGAAGATGGCTGGGTCTTTCAGCATGACAATGATCCCAAACACACCGCCCGGGCAACGAAGGAGTGGCTTCATAAGAAGCATTTCAAGGTCCTGGAGTGGCCTAGCCAGTCTCCAGATCTCAACCCCATAGAAAATCTTTGGAGGGAGTTGAAAGTCCGTGTTGCCCAGCAACAGCCCCAAAACATCACTGCTCTAGAGGAGATCTGCATGGAAGAATGGGCCAAAATACCAGCAACAGTGTGTGAAAACCTTGTGAAGACTTACAGAAAACGTTTGACCTCTGTCATTGCCAACAAAGGGTATATAACAAAGTATTGAGATGAACTTTTGTTATTGACCAAATACTTATTTTCCACCATAATTTGCAAATCAATTCTTTAAAAATCAGACAATGTGATTTTCTGGATTTTTTTTCTCATTTTGTCTCTCATAGTTGAGGTATGCCTATGATGAAAATTACAGGCCTCTCTCATCTTTTTAAGTGGGAGAACTTGCACAATTGGTGACTGACAATACTTTTTTGCCCCACTTTATTTAAATAAATTGGGTAAAATTTACCTCACATTTATGTATCTATTCAACAGCTACTTTCTCATTGAAATTGGGTAAAATTATCTCTTGTTTGCTAGTAGGTAATACCTGATAATTACTAATCAAAGGTAATTAATATCACTTAGTAACCATTACTTATTCGGAGAAGGTAAGATGTACCCCCCAAAAAAAGACTTTCAGATGGTTCATCATAATGTTTTTAATCCATAAAATCATTTAAAAAAAACACAGAATAAAGTGCAGTACAACAGCTTCACACAACATTTCAAGTAATGAACCTGTTTCATAATTCACTAACTAACAGCTTCAAATGTTGTTTCTGGATTGACCAAATCTGCAGTCCAGGTGCATTTATACAACAAATAACTGAACCGCCTTGTTTATATGCAGCAATGATGCACCAAATGATCAAAAACCACAAAATAAAGTGCAGTACAACAGCTTCACACAACATTTCAAGTAACGAACCTGTTTTATAACTCACTAAACTAACAGCTGGAGAGAGGAAGATGGCAGTCCGAGAGTTCCCTGTCCCGCTCACTCAAACGTGCGGTCTGACGCATGCGCAATTTGGAGTACAGGACTCACGGCTTTGGGGTATATTTTACCGTATTTTTCCAGTATTTTTACTGTTAACGAATAGGTAGCATATGTATAATTTATCCATTACTTTATAATTCCTTGGCTGACTGCAATAATCGAGTAAATTTTATCTGGTTTGCATAGATTATATTTACCACTCTCCAAAATCACTTCTTACAGTGTAGCAAACCTCGGGTGGGAGAGATGGTGTACTGTTCCTCTCCTGTCAATCACAGTGACATGAGAAAATTGCTGCCATCTTTGACCTTATGTACTGTATGTGGAAGAGGGCAGATAGAGCGTGCGTTATACTGCCCTGCGATGCAGTTTGAGCATTTTAGCAATTTTGAAAGAGCATTTCAGAATAGACTTAATTCATTCTTTAAACTTAACTTTGTGGATGTAAGTAAGTGCAACAAAGAGTATATTAACAAACTCGGATCTTTAGGTTAGTTGTACTTAAAGCAATCCATTTTTACATTTAAATGTTTTTAGACAACTCATTCCCTTAATCCATTTTCATAAACATAACTCATCAGATTTCACATTCTATTAATTATACCAGCCCCCTTTGAATTCTCAAATCTGACTGGTTAGAAGGTTTTGATTAATTTTCTATAACAGCGTGCTTCTGACGGTTTTGCCTGCTGTAATTTAAATGTTTTTTAATGCTTATATAGTCTCTGTATATATGTATTTATTCTATCCACATTCACTAGATATGAGCAATTGCACGTTCTGATTTGCTACTCCACTACTAGGCTATCGGCTCATATACCATGAATAGAGAAAAACAAAATGGTGTAGCATGTTGCTGAACCAAGTGAGGATGAAATAAAAACTCTACTCAAAAACAAACCCCCCAAAAAATACAAAAAAGCAACAAAATATGTAATAAAATGTAATAAAATATTTGATGGTAAGATGGTAATTCTTGAAAAATAAAAAAAGATATTTTTTTTATTTTTCAAGAATTATTATTATAGCATTTTTCACAAATTGCTACTGTCATTTCACTGGTTTGTTTACATTCCAAGCAGAAATGATTTTGTCGGACGTTTTGTATGAAGTTTTTATTTATTG
The DNA here is from genome assembly GCF_027579695.1 of Neoarius graeffei. NCBI lineage: Eukaryota > Metazoa > Chordata > Actinopteri > Siluriformes > Ariidae > Neoarius > Neoarius graeffei. The sequence continues at coordinate 20,271,528 of NC_083589.1, read as the reverse complement.
AATTTGTAAAAAATAAAAACAAAAATGCTCTGTTTCTCAAAATCCAGTGAATGTGGATAGAATAAAACAGTTATTCCACTCAAGTTCATCGTACATGGCTTATAGCCAACTCGGCACTACACGCCTCGCCGGCTATCGGCTTATGTATGACTTGATTTCGTGGAATAACTATTAAATATTTATATACTGTGCTCATCCTAATAATTCTCAGGAAGGTTTTCAGGACAATGTCTTCATATAACATGATAACCTAAGGATTTTTTTTTTTTTTGGGGGGGGGGCTTATTGTCTTCTAGAAAGAGAAAAAAAGAAAGGATGGCAAGGGAGCAACTTTTTATAGCTACTATAATGTAAATAATAACAGACAGGAACCATTTCAGGGTGGTTATGGTCTTCTGATCCATGTACCACACTACCTCGTCATGGTTTACTTTCCTTTGACAGCACAGTCAGACGTGTTTTATTCCTTACCTAATAAAACTTTGTTTTTGTTTTTTACATCATGCTGCTGAATTCTCAAATCTGGTCAGAAAGTGTTGACTCATTTCAGCTCTGAAAGCAGTTCAGGCTGCAGGTTTATGGTAATGCAATATTATGTTAATAAATATGTTATTATTATATTATATATAATATTATATTAGTAATAATGTACACAACTTGTATTAATTGAACTAATAAACAGAATTTGTTAGCACTGGCTAAGTGCCATGGTATGACATATCACTTCACAATGTGCTGGTTCAATTTTGCACCAGGCTGCACCACCACTTCATTGTTGATTATTTTCCTATAACATCTCTTATCATGTTTACTTGATGATATCATGTTTACTTACATGTTTACCTTACTTGATGAACATTAATAACCACAATAATCTCTGCCATAGGCTACAATCAAGATCAAATTTAAAATCCATCTTTTTTCCACAGTTGCCTGCACTGAGACCATGCTAAGCTTATTGCAAATGAAAATGAGGTTGAACATTTCCACTGAGCTTTTTTTCTTCCTTTTTTTGCCAGCAGGTTATTCGAGTTAGCATCAGGATAAGAGACAAGTAATTTCTCTATGCCCAATCAAGGGTGATGTGAAGAGGGTGAATCCTGGAAGACCACTATGCTACCTCCCACTTCAACAAGGTTTCTGCTCTCAAGAGAAATTATAAATTAAAATCTGTGACATTTGCTTTGCTATGATCATCTAGCACAGATACTTATTTCTTTTAAGACCATTTTAGACGCACTATATGGCCAAAGGTTTGTGGACACCTAACTATCACAATCATACTTGTTGAACATCCCTTTCCAGATGTAGTCCCACTTTACTGTTATAATAACCTCTACTCTTCTAGATTTTCAGTGAGGTTACGTTCAGGGCTCTGTGCAGGACACCTGGGTTCTTCTACACCAATCTTGCCAAAACATACCTTCAGGTTTGAGTTCCAGTGAAGGGAAATTGTAATGCTACAGCAATACATACTATACAGTTAAGTGTTTTGGGTAAGTTTGGGTACACTTGGGTATACATACATTTGGCCATACAGTTGCAATTATAATCCATTCCCTGTTGATTGAAAAGTGATAAATGTGGAAACCCTGAGTAAGCAAACCATGCTAATGAGGGAAACTAGTTGGCTTATAAACGAGCCAAATAAAGCTAGCAAAAGTGCTATTAATCTAACTACTTCCTAGCTACAGTATAACTATAGTTCCTAGTGTCCCAAGTGGTCCATGGTCATTGTGACTGGAATCATTTAAATGATAATAAATGATAAGGCTACAAGTTTATCATTTAAATAAAAACTGTAGCAGTAGTATGTTGTAATATATTGTAGCAATAATTCGGCAGCGGCTCCAGCTCGTGTCCGAACATCGGTTTCGTCATCTCCTTCCAGCTTCCTTTTATTGCATAATATATTATTTAATTATCTGGTCTCCTTGGCTGGTGTTTGTGCCGGATATGACTTAGGAGACCCAACTGATGGTGGAAGAGCCGAGGGCAGAAGTCGCATGGGAGGGCAGGAGGAGGACAAGGTTGTTCCAGTCGCTCCTTTCTTCTTCTTCATTTATCCTCCTCATGCTGTCTTCTGTTCTCCTTGAAAGCCAAGGTGCCGTCATGGACAACTAACCTCCAGGCACTTCTGTCCTTGGCAAATTGCTCCCATGAGGAAGGTTCAATGTTGGTTTGGGCCAGTGTGCGCTTGAGCTGATCTTTGTAGCGGCGCTTTGGTCCTCCTCGGGGTCATGTTCCAGTGGCGAGTTCCCCATAGAGCATGATCCTTGGGAGTCGGGAGGGGTTCATTCGTAGGATATGGCCTGCCCAGCAGAGACGATGGTGGATGACGGTGGCTTTGACACTGGGCAGCGAGGCTTGGTTCAGGACCTCAGTGTTGGTAATGAGGTCTTCCCACTGAATTTTGAGAATCTGCCTCAGCTTGTACTGCTGGAATTGCTCGAGGCGTTTGATGTCACGGCGGTACAGTGTCCAAGTCTCGCAAGCATATAGAAGGGTAGAAAGGACTATGGCCCAGAAGACCATGATCTTGGTTCGGGTAGTCAGCGCATGGCTGTTAAATACGCGGCAGCTAAGGCGACCGAAGGCAGAATGGGCTGCCTTGATCCGGTTTTCCACGTCTTTTTCACACGTGGAGATCTTTGAGAGAATGCTCCCTCGATATGAGAAGTGATCCAATTCTTCCAGAGGCTGGCCATTAATAATGATATTAGTATTTGGAAGCATTTGACCTGGCGGTGGTTGGATGAGGGCCTTGGTCTTGTCAGTGTTTACCTGCATCCCAAAATGCTCATATGTAGCAATAATTATATTGTAGTAGTAGTAGTAGTAATTCACTGTATATTGTAAACAAATGATCAAGTTTGTGTTGTTATTGTGATAGACTAATTTCTTGTTTATGTTCTTGATGGCTGCTGCACAGTCATGAACGAGAAATACAGGGTCAGATTTCTTGCCACACCTTGAGTTTCGGCGAATAATTGATGCCACTGACTTAAATTGCAGTGCTTCTGAAAATCACTTTGGTTCCTGTTGTGTTGCAGGCTTATGTTGTGTCACTTACACTGCCATTTTTCAATGTGTGTGTGTGTGTGTGTGTGTGTGTGTGTGTGTGTGTGTGTGTGTGTGTGTGTGTGTGCGTGTGTGTGTGTGTGTTGTTTGTTTTTTTGTTTTTCAATTGCAGCTTTTCCAGAAACGTTTCATTTGTTAATATCATTCTATATTGTGCACCTATGGGCCACAATATGATTACATATACAGTATTATATCCTCCAACAGGTATTATCATGAACTAAATACTAGAGCAAATCTTTATAATTGTAGCATTGCTGCAATAGTGTTAAAAGCAGTTGGTACATTAAAAGCAACTATACTACACTCTCTGTTCTACACCATCTGGATGAAGGAGAATTTGAATTTATGTGTCAAGTCTTATGCACTTCTAAATGGTAACATAATAAAAAGTCTTAGTGGCATGCTGCAAAATTAGTGTGAATGTCTGGGTATCATCGAGTACCCAAAATGGCGCAGCAATGCAACAAGCAGTCTACGTTTGTGCAAAAAGATAATGGATAAGAGGAGCATCAAGTTTCTATGCTGGCTTGGGGACACCTGATCTCCATCTGGGACACTGATATGGGGAAGTGAATTATTTATTTAATAATGTGTAAAGGACGAGCACATTAGACAAAATGTAGTGACATCTAACAGTGAATTTTCCCTAAAATACTAAAACAACTGCATGTTGTCTTGATGGGTAGGAATGGAAGTCTAAGATGGGTTCTCAGTATTGTGGGCATTTTTTGAAGTTAATAAATGATAGAGTTTGTTAGTCTTTGGTTTTAAACAAGCTGGCTTGTTTTAGAATATTTAGCTGTAACACTTCCCCTTATCATCTCTAATAATTTTCTAGTAAATTTAATAAATAATATTGATTCATCTGAGTTCTAACTATTCTCATTTTCACTTATTCTCATCACTTATCCCATAGATATACATAGAATGCCTGCTGTCATAATCTCCAGTGTAACTTAACTGATAATAATAATAATAATAATAATAATAATAATAATAATAATAATAATAATAATAATAATAATTCATACCTGTGCTGTTAAACAGGTTAGGAAAAAGATTAACCCAAGATGCAAGGCCGTAACGTGAGCCATCATGTGATGAAGTTCACTTGCTTCTAACGGACTTCGAAAGTGACTGAACAAAATAAGCGAAGTTTATAACCTCACTGTCGCTGTGACGTATGATGGGCTCAATCCCAAACAGTGCCTCACTCCCTACATAGGTGCACTAGATTAGGTATGAAATAACATCCCCTATGTAGTGCCCTATTGGATTGTTTATGGCGCCATTTGGAATCCAACCTGCTTAGTCTGCTCTCATTAAACTCCACAGTGTTTGTAATTTTATGGAAAAACAAATTATGGAAATGTGATTGTATTTGTTCAGTTTCTTCAATTTGGCAGCTGATGAAATGGTGAAATATTTCTTTCTTAGCACAATTTGTCATGCTGACCAAAAACTCTGGGACATGATTAAAGATTAAAGTTTAAAGACAGGATTAAATTGTAATAAAGTGTCTCTTTAGATCTGTAATGTAAGCATGAAAAAATAGCCTACTATGCCATGTCGTGGAAATTCATATAAATAGCCTAATACATGCTTTAAACGAGTCCATGTCTATTCAGGATGTAGCCACAAGATGGCAGCTTGTAGCAACTTTTCTTTCACCTGCACGTCCATCAATTTAAGTCTGACTTATTTCTCATCTCATCTTATTATCTCTAGCCGCTTTATCCTGTTCTACAGGGTCGCAGGCAAGCTGGAGCCTATCCCAGCTGACTACGGGCGAAAGGCGGGGTACACCCTGGACAAGTCGCCAGGTCATCACAGGGCTGACACATAGACACAGACAACCATTCACACTCACATTCACACCTACGGTCAATTTAGAGTCACCAGTTAACCTAACCTGCATGTCTTTGGACTGTGGGGGAAACCGGAGCACCCGGAGGAAACCCACGCGGACACGGGGAGAACATGCAAACTCCACACAGAAAGGCCCTCGCCGGCCACGGGGCTCGAACCCGGACCTTCTTGCTGTGAGGCGACAGCGCTAACCACTACACCACCGTGCCGCCCCTGACTTATTTCTGATTTTACAAAGATTTAAAGACAGAATCATAAACGTATAAGGTCATTTCTGTTTCTGAATATTATAGGCAAGCCCTTTTTAGGTTAACGACACACTACAACAAGTAAACCAGACTTTCGGGGAAACTAAATCTACTGTCAACAAACCAAACATTCCCCCAACACCTGGGAAGAAAAAAAAAAAAGAAGCTGCCTAGGTCGTGATAGTTCAATCCTCACAGATAATGCTGAATTTTCACGCACTCACAGTAAACACTTGATCCTGCTCAGGGTCGCAGTTGACCCTGAGCAGGATCAAGTGTTTACTGTGAGTGAGTGAGTGAGTGAGTGAGTGAGTGAGTGAGTGAGTGAGTGAGTGAGTGAGAATCCAGGGTGGGAATACACCCTGGATGCACACACATTCAGATACTCATTCACAACTAGGAGCAATTTATCTTAGCCAATCTACATATTAGCATCTTTTTGGAAGGTGGAAGGAAACCGGAGAACCTGGAGGAAACCCATAAGGACACATGGAGAACATATACATGCAGGAACTCTGCGCAGACAGTGGCCTGAGCCACTGAGTCACTACCACACTACCTGCCGGGTCACCATGCTGAATTGTGATGTTTAGATTTATCAGTCATTAAAATGCCAAGAGAAGCTAGGATTGCTCATTTTCTGTATATTTTCAGAAAATTTTGAACTCTTAAAGGTCCCTCAGTCATGCTTCTGAGGGAGCCTTTAAAATTTCTGTCAAGCCCTTTTTATTTCTGGAAAAAAAAAAACAATCCATTTTTGGAAAAAGAGAACGCTTAATTCAAATCAAATGAACAATTAATGAACAAAACCCTTTTTCCTAAGATTATAAGATAAATATTGTTTTACTATTCTTTTAATATTTAATCTGACCTGTGGTCATTTTCCTTGTGAAGTTACACAAAAGGCCATATAACAGCATAGCATGGAGATGTTACTGAACATCTAATGACACCATGTTTTAAAGGGAAACTCCAGTATTTTTTACAGATTAAAAAATATCACAGTTTCCCTTTAATGTTAGGGGGGCCAGCACCCAAACTGCTCATTCATGTTCCCCTGCCTGAATGTTCAACTTTTTTCTGTAGTAATGTTTTTCCAAGTTGGTTGAGACCCATAGTTTAGAAATTATCTGAATATCTACTTATAAAATCATAATTATATATCTTTCACTTTGTTATATCCAAGCAGCATGTGGCATTAATGTGAATACCCCAGTGACCCTTTTATACACAACCTGCAAAGTCTGCTAAAGAGCCATCATGGACCCCCTTTTTAATGGATTTACATTTGTGTAACCCTGAAAATTCAACAAATGACAAAAATGGTGTATTCAATTTCACAGAATTGTATAGATACTGTATATTTACAAATCCTAATTACCAGCCTACTTGTCCAGGGTGTACCCCACCTCTTGCCTATAGTCAGCTGGGATAGGATCCAGTTTGCCTGCGACCCTGTAGAACAGGATAAGCAGCTACAGATAACGGATGGATGGATGGATGGATGGATGGATGGATGGATGGATGGATGATTACCAGCCGACTTTTATTCACTCTCTACCATCATAGCTGCATTGATTCCAACCCATCTGCAATCAGATATCACCCTCAGAGCTATGGAGGGGTCCAAATTTTGAGCTATTGCACCTTTGAAATAGGGCATGTTGCTCAGTCTGTGGATTGTTTAAAACAAGTTTTGCATTCAGAGAGAAAGAGTGCAATTTAGCTTCCTGGTCTGTAACTTCTGTATCTTTACATTACGAACCTATATCATGTACATGCACTGCATTATGATACTCCATATGGCCAAAAGTATGTGGACACCTGACCATCACACCATGCTTGTTGAACATACCTTTTCAGAATTAGCCCCCTCTTTTGTTGTTATAATAAGCTCCACTTTTCCTGGAAGGTTTTCCTTTGGGACGATTTTGGGGTGTGGCTGTGGGGATTTGTGATCATTCTGATTCAAGAGCATTAGTGAGGAGGTCTGGGGTTCAATCAGTGTTCCAGGCATTCAGTGGGGTTGAGGTCAGGGGTCAGTGCAGAACACTTGAGTTCTTTTACACCAACCTTAACACACTATGTCTTCATGGAGCTCGGACTGTGCACAGCGGCATTGTCATGCTGGAACAGGTTTGGGCCTCTTGAGTTCCAGTGAAGAGAAATTGTAATCCGACAGCAAAGACATTATATATAATTTATATAATATAATGTGCTTTAGACTTTGTGGCAACAGTTTGGTGAAGGACAACATATGGATGTGAAGGTCAGGTGTCCACAAACTTTTGGCCATATAGGCTAATGTATGCTTCACGTGAGTAAATGAGAGCAGGTGGTCACAACAACAAAAAAAAAGATTATTTTTAAGATAGAGTCATTCAGGCACTTGAGCACGAATACTAGATCACTTGGCCCTTGGAGTCGGTTTGAAATTCATCTCAGGGAGCTGGAGAGAGGAAGGGTGCAGGAACTGAATGGGTTCCAGGTGTTGGGTTACATAACATAAGCCCCGCCTCCCCGCCCCTGTCGCTTGCGCGCATTTTTCCGTGTTGCGCGTCCTGTGCCGCGTGAGCGCGCATAACTCTGGCACACACTGTTAATGCTTAAGAGCAGCCGCGTCTTTATCTCCTTCTTTTCTCCTTCATAAAACGATGCCAAAGATGGAAAAAGGAAGACCGCCGGAAAGCAAGCGCAGCAGGAAGCCCGCTCATCCCGTCAAGAGGGAGGTCAGCCAAGAGATGAAGGTACGAGTGTGATCGCGTCTCCTTTAGGTGGAGAGGGATTTCGGATGCCTCAAGTCGCCTTCATGATGCGCGGGTTCCAGATTGGTGCCTGGGGCAGCCTGCAACAGCACACAACGCTTTATATGGGGGGAAGCATTTTCTTCTCCCTAATGTCGAGTTAGCTAAACTTTGTGGTCAGGCATGTCGTTCAGTTGATTCAGTACAGTGTTAATCACACTGCAGGAATGTGTCTGTCTGTATACAAGTGGAGTGATGCGCAGCAGTTTGCCAGATGTGCGCCAGCGGTTGGTATTCGCCTAGAGTAGAGAATCAACACACACTGTACAGTGTACATGCCTGTTCGGCTGGCTTACCACGTATGAAAAGTTATATAGGTGTCTAATTCTATACTTTCTGGGATTTTACTGTGTACCTTTGTAAAGTATATACAGCAGTGTTTGTGTGCTGCGAAAGCCCATGGTTATTCTATACTCTTGCTCTAAATAAAGTGTATTATAGATAAAGGGGGAAGGCATGGCCTTATGGTTAATGAAGCTACTTTGGGACCCAAAGGTTGCTGGTTTGATTCCCTAGACCAGCAGGAATGGCTGAAGTGCCCTTGAGCAAGGCAACTGCTCCCCAGGCTGCTCTGGGTATGTTGTACATCTCTGAATAAGAGCATCTGCTAAATGTTATTAATGTATTAGGTACACATCAAAGTCCACACCTGCACTATAATCTGGATACAAGTAAATAAGAGGTGATTTGATGCTGTCGAAGTGCATGTCTTTGCAGTCAGTTATAACACTTTACACTTTATGTATTTTCAAACTGGAAATTAGTTGTATAGCCTATTGAAGTGGTGAATTATTAGGCATGGAATACTATTTTGCATTACTTTCCTCTTTCTCCACTTTATTTTACTTGGCATTTTCTAAATCTTGTAGGCCTACAGATACAATACAGCACATCTTGAGGATTTTGATGCATGTGTATCGTTTAAGTTTTCTAAGTGCCTATTGTGTGACTTCCCATGGTTGAAAATTCTACAGCAAAATATCTAAGTGAGAGATATGAGCGGTTTTCATGTCCATGTGGGAGGAAACCAGGCACAAGTCTCTTTGTGTGAGTGATTTTGGATCACTGCACATGATATCCATGGAGGCGGCGGGTGTAGGGTTGCGACTTAACTAATTTTAATCCAAACATGTGAAACTATATACGATCCTGATGTAAGCGCAGCCGGGGCTCATGCGGGGGTCACGGTAGGTTTTGTTGCCTTTGGCCACAACTGCTTTAGATTTTGGGATGGGGCTCTCTCGCGCGCTCTCATTCTCACTAAGCAGATGTTTGTCTGAGCTGTACAGAAGAAATAAGAGCAACACTGGAGGGACTGGGAAAAAGAAGGAATAAGAAGACCCACCTCCTACTAATGAGAAAACAGTAAAACAGTATGCATGGATTTGGTGTGATCTCAGGGGAAATAGAAAGTGATGTGTTTTTTGCTGTAATGAGGCTCCAAAATGGTCAGACTGCATACCCAGGGCACATGATTTATCTGTTTAAGCTCAGGAAACCAGTAAAAAATAAGATCCCTGCCCAGCTATAGACACACACACACACACACACACACACACACACACACACACACAGTCGCAGTTTTATGGGCAGGCCTGTTTGCAGATTGAGTGACAGAGTAGTGGACGTAACGGATATGCTATTCTGCGAGAATCCCCTGTTCTCAAGCATATTGGCTGTTTTTGAGAGAAGGAATGAAACACAAGAAGGGCTGAAGAGTCAGGTAACACAGAGAGCAAGGGAGAAGAAAGAGAGCGAGCAAGCAGAGAGTGAACCAGTGTTCTCCCGCGACTGTTTGTTTTGGTTGTGAGTGCTGAGGGAGAGATGAGTGAAGTGAGAGCTTTAAAAGCAACCAGAGGAGTGGAAAGGAAGGAAGAGGGGGAAAAGGGATGGAATTGGATCCTTGAGGGAAAATGGAGAAGATGAGAAGGAGAACAGGGGAACTGGAGGAGTGGGGGACATGAGGCGAAGAAGGTGGGGGATTTCTGGGAAGCCCACAAACCCAGCTGTGGTGTTCTGTGTCCTCCTCAGATTTCAACTAACTTTGAATCAAATTACCCACCTCTGTAATCTCAAACAGAGAGAGTGAGTGAGGGAGTGAGAGGTCTCTTGAGTGTTTAGCCAGATTTTATGTCAGACCATTTAGAATAAAATAACAAAGACTGATTCAGAACTCTTTTTTTCTTGCGGCTGCATAATTTTTCAGTCAAATTTTGTGAGCCACAAATGGAGCATGGGATGGCATATATATTTCACTAAATCTCCATACTATGGTCAGAGATTACCAATTACCAATTGTGTGTTTGTGTGTGTATGAGACAGAGCTTTGCAGAAAGCACAATGAATGAATTGTTGGGCTGGTACGGATATGATAAAGTTGACCTGCAAGACTCAGAAGCCAATGACATCAGGAGTTACAACGGCAGAGCAAGACGCCACCAAGTATCTGTGCTTAAAGGTGAGAGCTCACACACTCTCTGTAAGTATATAGAGACAGCATACCCAGACTTAGGCCCTGTCCACACGGCAACGGATTCAGGTGAATCTGATAAAATTGTTTATCGTTTCGGCCTGGCGTCCACACGGCACCGGCGTTTTGGGTGCCCCAAAATGAAATCTTTTGAGAACGGGTTCCAGAGTGAAAAAATCTGGCAATAGCGCCGTTGCGAAGTCGTCTGGATGAGTAGAATGGATTTGTTTACGATGACGTCACAACCACATGACTGTCAGTGCTTCACGCCGGGTAGAAGTGTAACGAACTCGATGCGAGTTGTCAACAAATCCTATAACTTGGTTCATGAAACGCGCTTACAAAATATTTTCACTGTGAATATTTATTGTGTAATGGTGCAAAGTGAGAGAGAGAGAGAGAGAGAGAGAGAGAGAGAGAGAGAATAGCCCTTAGGGCAGTCTTTAGTCCAAACACTGCGGAAGTACTGAGTATAACCAAACCGCGCACCGCCCGTGCGCTTTCCAAAAACAAAAACAATCCCGCCAGCAAAAATAGGGAAAAAAAGGAGCGATCTCACCTCTTCAGATGTTGCTTTAAGTCCGACAATACATTCCTCAAAAAGGGCGTAGAAGAACAAAGTGTACATCAACGTGTAGCATTCAATTTATTCCGGACCATTAAAGAATTCTGGAGGATATCAGAATGTTGGCGTACTGGCTTCCATCTATCCCCATTCATTCCTCTTTCCGCGTCTTTCGTTTTACGCTACTGATTAATAATCAAAACTTTATGTGGCTAATGCTACAGAAGAAGGGGTTTATGCGCATGCGTCTACTTCTTCTATTGTTCTGGTGTCTCCGATGGGACCGTCTTACAGCGCACGTAGAGGTGTGGCATGTGTATTGCATCGTTTTCAGCAAGCGTTGCGTTGCCATATGAACCTGATATTTTACTGATCCGTTGCCCATGTGGACGCGATATTTAAAAAAAAAAATCTCGTTGCCGTTGTTGTGTGGATGTAGCCTTAGGCTCTGAAATGAGGGCTTTGATGGTCCATCCTAACAGCTTTTGCTCTGAGTATTTCTAAAGCCAAAATTAAGGCTGAAAACTACAACCCAAAATCAGAAAAAGTTGGGACGGTATGGAAAATCCAATTAAAAAACGAAAGCAGTCTAAATTGACTTTGACTTGTATTTCATTGCAGACAGAATGAACCCAAGATGTTTCATGTTTTTCTGGTCAACTTCATTTCATTTGTGAATATACATCCATTCCTGCATTTCAGGCCTGCAACACGTTCCAAAAAAAGTTGAGACAGGGGGCAATTTAGGGCTAGTAATGAGATAAAACCATTAAATACTGATGATGTGATTTGAAACAGGTGATGTCAACAGGTGATTGTAATCATGATTTGGTACAAAATCAGTATCCAGGAAAGGCCTAGACTTTGAGGAGCAAAGATGGGCTGAGGATCTCCAGTTTGTCAACATTTGCATGAGAAAATTACTGAAATGTTTAAAAACAATGTTCCTCAAAGAAAGATATGAAGGGATTTGGATATTTCAATGGTGCAAAATATCATTAAACGAGTCAAAGAATTTGGAGGAATTTCAGTGCGTAAAGGGCAAGGGTGCAAGCCTAAGCTGAACATCTGTGATCTCCAATCCCTCAGATGGCACTGCATCAAGAACCATCATTCATGTATAGCTGATATAACTACATGGGCTTTGGATCACTTTGGCAAACCTTTGTGAAGCTACAATACAGAGTTACATCCACAAATGCCAGTTAAAACTTTACTGTGCAAAAAGGAAGCCTTATGTTAACTGTGTCCAAAATTGCAGTAAGCTTCTCTGGGTTCGGAGGCATCTGGGATGAACCATCACACAGTGGAAATGTGTATTGTGGTCAGATGAATCAGTGTTCCAGGTCTTTTTTTGGAAGAAATGGATGCTGTGTGCTCTGGACTGAAGATAAAAAGAACCATCCAAATTGTTACCAGCAACAAGTCCAAAAGCCAGGGTCTGTCATGGTATGGGGTTGTGTCAGTGCCCTTGGTAAAGGTAACATATTTCTGTGATGGCAGCATTAATGCAGCAAAGTATATTGAGATTTTGGAGCAACATATTCTGCCTTCGGTATGACATCTTTTCCAGGGATATTTCCACAAGACAATGCAAAACCGCATTCTGCACACATTACAAAGGCATAGCTGTGGAAGAAGAGGGTGCCTGTCCCCAAGAGAGAATGTGTGATGAAGTTTGAAATGAAAAATATGTATAATAATGATGACCCCGTACTGTTGCAATTGAAAGTGAAATAAGTGTTTATTTTGAAGAACAATAAAATTCACAAGGTAAAACATCAAATAATGTGCTGCTGTATTGTTTTGAGTGTAATACAGGTCAAAGATTATTTACAAATTATTGTTTTCAGTTTTAATTTCAATTTCAACACACCATCTGAATTTATTCTGATTTGGGGTTATATGTGAGTTGACTGGTTATACAAAAAATATTCCTATTGACTCTCAAAGACTACCAGTGAAGGGGCAGTTTAATTCTTTATGAATGCTGGACATTTAAAGAAGCCATTTAGCATTTTGTATCACTAAGATTTGGTTCTTGCTTTCAGTTTTAGGAGTCCTTAATAAATCCGGCTGTACAGAGTCTGGATGATTGGCCATATACTGATACAGTATATGTATACTGTATATAAAGATGGACACTTTTGAAACTGGTCCATGATAATGACTGTCGCCTGGGAATGACTGTAGCTAAAAAAAATTCTTCACTGCAAAAAAATTATATCTTATCAAGTGGAAGTATCTTAAAAATTACAGAGTATTTCCTATTCTAAGATAAGAATAAACCAAATAGAAGATTATTAAGACTGGTTCTTGACTTTTTATACAAATATTAAGCATTTATTTCTAGAAAGAAACAATAGAATAAGAATATTTTTCCATTGATTTTTCTCCATAATTAGTCTTGGCCAATTCCCACCCACCAGTCAAGGTCCCAGTCCCTAATCATATACAGTGCCTTGAAAAAGTATTCATACGCCTTGAACTTTTTCACATTTTTCCACCTTACAACCACGAACTTAAAAGTTTTTTTTTATTGAGATTTTATGTGATAGACCAACACAGAGTAGCACATAATTGTGAAGTGAAACGAAAGTGATAAATGGTCTTCAACATTTTAAACAAATAAAAATCTGAAAAATGTGGTGTGCATTAGTATTCAGCCCCCGTACTCTGATACCTCTATCCAGTGCAATCAATTGCCTTCAGAAGTCATCTAATTAGTTAATAGAGTCCTACTGTGTGTAATTTACTCTCAGCATAAATACACTTGTTCTGTGAAGGCCTCAGTGGTTTGTTAGAGAACACTGAAGAACAAACAGCATCATGAAGACCAAAGAACTCACCAGACAGGTCAGGGATAAAGTTCTGGAGAAGTTTAAAGCAGGGTTAGGTTATAAAAAAATATCCCAAGCTCTGAACATATCAAGAAGCACTGTTCAATCCATCATTCAAAAATGGAAAAAGTATGGCACAACTGCAAACCTACCAAGACATGGCCGTCCACCTAAACTGACAGAGCAAGCAAGGAGAGCACTGGTCAGAGAAGCAGCCAAGAGGCCCATGATCACTCTGGAGGAGCTGCAGAAATCCACAGCTCAGGTGGGAGAATCTGTGCACAAGACAACTATAAGTCGTACACTCCACAAATCTGGCCTTTTTGGAAGAGTGGCAAGAAGAAAGCCATTGTTGAAAGACAGGCATAAGAAGTCCCGTTTGCAGTTTGCCAGAAGCCATGTAGGGGACACAGCAAACATGTGGAAGAATGTGCTTTGGTCAGATGAGACCAAAGTTGAACTTTTTGGCCTAAATGCAAAACGCTATGTGTGGTGGAAAACTAACACTGCTCATCACCCTGCACACACCATCCCCACTGTGAAACATGGTGGTGGCAGCATCATGCTATGGGGATGCTTTTCTTCAGCAGGGACAGGGAAGCTGGTCAGAGTTGATGGGAAGATGGATGGAGCTAAATACAGGGCAATCCTGGAAGAAAACCTGTTGGAGGCTGCAGAAGACTTGAGACTGGGAAGGAGATTCACCTTCCAGCAAGACAATGACCCTAAACATACAGCCAGAGATACAATGGAATGGTTTAGATCAAAGAATATTCATGTGTTAGAATGGCCCAGTCAAAGTCGATTATGCCAAATCGATTATGCGGATCAGGATCTGCTATGGCGACCCCTAACGGGAGCAGCTGAAAGAAGAAGAAGAGTCTAAAAATAGGTTCAGTCATCTGTGGTATATTTGAATCTTATAATAGGAAACACTAGATAATTTTGGTTATATTTTCAAAATATTTTCACTGGTCAAGCTTAATGTTAGGCTGTTTTATCCTCCACAACCAGCTCTGATGTGTGTTTGGGTTCATTGTCCTGTTGTAACTCCCAAGTCGTGTTCAAGTTTCTAATGGTTTATGCTGAAGAATTCTTCATTATTCCATCCACTTTATGCAATGAACCAGTTCCACTGGCAGCAAAACAGCCCCAGAGCATGATGCTGCTACCATCACCACCAGCTGATACAGTGTCTCTCTGTACATGGTGGTCATTGTGGCCAAACAACTCAATCTTTGTCTCATCTGACCATACAGCTATCCTCCAGAAGGCTTTTTTCTTTGTCCATGTGGTCAGCTTCAAACTTTAGTTAAGCTTGAAGGTATCAATTTTGGAGCAGGGAGTTATTTCTTGGATAGCAGCCTCTTAGTCCATGGTGATGTAAAACTCACTGAACTGTAGACAGTGATCCATCAGCTTCCAGTTCATGGCAGGGCTGTGCCATGGTGGTTCCCAAGTTGTTCCTGACCATCCAAACCATTTTCCTTTCAGCTGAGGGTGACAGTTTGGGTTTTCTTGAAGCAAAGTGGCTTGGCAAAGTGACTACTCCTCACAATAGCTTGCATACAATTGTTTGAACTGATCTTGGAATTTGTAGTTGTTTAGAAATGGCTCCACGAGACATTCCAGAGTTGTGTACACCTGCGATCCTCTTTCTTAGATCTGCACTGAGCCCCTTGGATTTTCCCATTGTATTGTATGTTGGCCAATCCAGTGAGTGCTGTAAACAAACCCTTTTTATGAAGGCGCAGAGAAGCTACCAACTGTAGTCAATCATGATCACTAACAGGAAGTTAAGAGACATCAGCCTTGGCAAGATAAGAGACATTTTGGAAGTTTCAGCAACTCTGAATTAATAATCTAAGTGAGCGTATGTAATTTTTTGACCCTGTATGTACAATTTTGACCCTGTGTTGATTTCAGAAAACCCAAAGAAAATTAAAACTTGTGCACCAAATTCTAGGTTGTTGTTTTTTTTAATTAAAGATGTATGCTGTACAATCATTCTGCCACAGAAAAAGAACAGTTCAAAGAAATTACTGAAAGTCCAAATATTGGCATGACATTCATATCCAAGATGAGCTAGGAGAGAAGCATATGCTAACCATTTTAATGCAGATGCTGTCAAACTTTGGAAACAATAAACATAATCATACTTAAATAATTCTTTGTCTATGTATTTGTCCAAGCTTCTTCAACTTTTTAACTCCTCTGATCATTCCAGATATTGGATGGTATTTGTAGGCTATTTGTTTACACTAGTACTTCTGCACTGGTTGATCTTGGATTCTCTGAGGTTACATGCACTTATTGTTAGTTGCTTTGAATAAAAATGTCAGTTAAATGACTGTAATGTCGTGTAATGTTTGAATAATGTACAATATCTAAACAACAGTTACATAGAATTAATGTTGTTGATTCAGGTCCAAAATGCAGCAGTTAGTGGAAAGACAGTAATTGCATGTACAGATGAGCAGTGTATGGTGCTGGACAACAGGTCTTGCAAGTCCATTTGTGTTCAAAACAGATTCCATTCATAAAGTCTTTAAGATTTCATGAGTTGTTTGTGCACCCAGCGGCACACATTGGACCAGAAAAAGACATAATTTAAAAAAATGTTATCCTCTGACTAAAACATGGTTGTTGTAGCTAGCTCTGTTCAGCTACGTTCGGCTCCCTCAGCCACAGCTGTTTGGATAAACCAGAAATCAAAGACTGGCATCCGGGAGAGGCGGATGTCATGGCAACCCCCATTGTCTTGCAGGAAAGCCGTGGATACATCTATTAGCAAAATAGATTAACATAATTTATTCAAGCTATTGCTACTTTCTGCAGTATTCTTAAGGTCTGCTGAAATCTTCATCTTTCCAAACACTGAGTGACACCTACTTCTTTCTTTATCAGTAGAACTAAACACGCTCGGTTAATTAAATAGTTGGGTGCACAGTTTATTTTTTTAAAAATCACATCAAAATTATTTTTTATTTACCCCCAGAGAATTCAGATCCAAAGCCTACTGTAATGGAGAGTAAGCTGGCCTCTGTGTCAGCTAAAAACGGAGTGAAAGAATCTGCTAGCGTTCCCCTTTCTCCTTCATCATCCTCATTCTCCTCCCATGTGAAGGACCTGCACAGCACCCATGTAGTTGTACCGCTCATCAAACCATCTGCAGGTGTCACATGTTACACAAAATTGCATCATTATATAAATATAATGTCACACGCATGGATTTGTAATCCACCTCTCTCTCTCTCTCTCTCTCTCTCTCAGTGGATGAGCAGCAGAATGTTCAGATTGTGTGTGTTTGGTGTCAGAAGGAGGGGCTTAAACGGTACTCTCTGGTCATGGGCTCTGAACTCAAGAGCTTCTGCAGCGAGAAGTGCTTTGCCATGTGCCGACGAGCTTACTTTAAACGCAACAAGGTCAGTATCTGTCTGAAGGGTTTCAGTCAACAAGAGCATTTCAAAACTATATCAGTAGCAACTTGATGTAATCTTGAAGATGAAATTTATCCATGAGGCATCATCATTTATGCTGACAGCTGAGCAGTTGAAATACCAAGTCCACTTAATACTACTGTTCTTTAACCCTTGATTGAGTATGCATGAAATGCAGCCCTTTTTATATTCTCGGTGTTTTGGTACACAAACAGAACAAATTTTAATGAAGATGGGTTCGTATCAGATAACACAAAGAGGGTTGGATGCTTTATGTTGTGTCCTAGCCATGGAACTTGAGCATGACACCAAGAGAGAGAGGGAGAGCGTACATGACCATCCATTTTATCTGTGGTGTGACATCACAACCCAAAGAACTGTAGGATGCACATATGCACAAAATAAAGTCCTCAGTAAACAACACTTTCCAACACACGTGTTTATGGTGTGCACACTGGAAGTCATTTGTATTATACAATCTCAGGGATGTGACATTCAAAAAGAAAGCGCGCGTGTGTGTGTGCACGCGCGCATGCATATGTGTATGTGGGTTTTGTGTTTGGAGGCACATGCATTCGAAGTGAAACTGAACTTCAAAACGTGGTTTGTTACACTTTAATGACTAGATCATTGAAAACCTTCCACAGACATTACAAATGTTGACCTACTTATATTTTTACAACTACTTTCTGATAATTAGCAAAGTAATGATGTGGTAAGAATGAGCAATCCACATTGCAATAAACATTTTTTACCAGATTTGAGTACATTTGAGTAATCTTATCAAGCCCCAGACAACAAATGAAGCACTACATCTGCTTTGGATTCACACAGCACAACTGGCCTTGTGTCTTTTTGTATAACAGTCTGGTGCCAGAACTGATCAGCTCTAAGCATCTGCGCCAAAACAGATTCAAAAAGACTATTGTTAAATCTGGTTCTGAAGTGGTGTTGGTCTAAATGGTATCCAAATGGCATAGATTTAAACCTGGATTAGAGGCAGTTCAAAAAGCTCCACACAGCCACATACGGCATGATTATTCATAAAACTGAATAAATTGTTCAAAATAGTTTGGTTTAATAAATAATAATGTGACTGTTGTCAGCACAAAAGAGTAGCTTTAAACAGGCAAACAAAAAACATTTGTAAACCTTTTAAAACTAGGATTATAAATCAGAATGTTTTCAGTGCTGTATTTTTTATGAGTGAAAAATGAAAACAAGATGCGACCCATATGCATTCTGTGTCTGAGTCTCAGTCTGAGTCTGCTGACTGACAGTGTTCAGTGCTGTTAACAGCTGCTTAACGTTCATGGATGTGACTGCCAGAACTACTCGATGACAGTCATGGTCATCCAGCACAAACATACTTGCTGTCTAGGGCAGCTTCTTAATCCTTTCTGAATACAAGGTCACCTTCTGTGAGTCGTTGAATAATGGAACATCAGATTATCTTGTTGCAGTAGTTTAGTCATAAATTGGTTGAAAATACATTTAATCCATATCTACTCACTTACAGAAACAGACTTAATTTCTAATAAGCTGCATAGCTGTGGTAAATATGATGCTCACTTTGGCACAAAATCAGCCATCAAAAAACAGGACTCATCGTTCAGTATGTTCTGGACAGATATCATTTCTAGTCTGTGTATGCTATAAGATATATTTCCGCAACAAAGCAAGCTGTAAAAAGAAGTCAGAAGCAGAATAATAGAGAGAGAGAGAGAGAGAGAGAGAGAGAGAGATGAAGGAGATGGAAAATCAAGTCAGAGCCTGTTTGAGAGGAAGGAGTAAGGGCTGCCATGGGGAGAGTGGTGTCCTCTTGCAGCACATACTTTACCGCAACAGCATCAGGTTTCACACTCCATACACCAGCGAGACGGGGGAGAGCACCGGGTACAGTCAACACAGGATCAGCTTACTGCAATCTGGAGCAGTCACTATACACACTCACAGTAACACACAGTGGGTAGTCACCATCCACACATCTACCCAGAGAGCTGCTTTTCACCAGGAATATTAAAATTCAAGAGCTCTGTATCCACACATTATCACCTATTCCAACTTTAATCATAAGCTCATGAGCTGATGATTTGCTTTTTTAATTTTTATTATTTTCAGGCTCAAAATGAAAATCGGCATGGTGATCAGTCTTCTCCTCCTCCTGGTCAAACAGAGGAAACACCTCCTCAGCTCATGCTTAAGATGAACAGCAACACACGAGTAAGTGCTCATAAACATTATGCATAGCTGCCAACTACTACGAATAAATCGTATTTATTACGATTTGTCGTTTTGATTACGAAAATACGAATTTACTACAATAAAATACGATTTTGCCAATTTTCATGGGTCATTTTCAAAGTCTATCACCGGTGGGATTCGTATTTGAACCCGCTCTGACCAATCAGCGCAACAGTGACTGTGACGTAGTCAGAGCGACAGAAAGCAGTGGGGGAGGGTAAACCATAGACATATAAACATAGACGTCGCATTATGCGTAGAATCATACGTCATCCTCGCCGCCATATTGACTGCGTTTAACTGTACCAACAGGTTTACCGTCCAAATGAGATCACATGGGATTACCTTTCACAGGTGAGACTGGAAAAATACTTTTCAATACTGTTCCTTCAGTTTCCCAGCTCATCTCCACCGGGTAGGTGTATAGTTATAAGCAGTGAGAATTAAATAATACAGTGCCACACTATGATGAGCGTTTTTGAACGTATGATGAATGTTTTTAACCTTTCTGAATGTGAAGGAATCAGTGATGTATTTTGTTTTGGTATGACGTGAGAACCTGGCCGAACTCAGTTTGGCGGTCATTCAGCTCACTTTGTGGCCTCAGGTTTTGGTAGCTTGCTACGGTATGCTGACTGATTAGCTTACCTGAGCTATCTATCACGTATCTGTCGCTAGTTTGCAGTGTACAGGGTATTTCGCACACTATTTATAACCATCACATTAAAAGTTATATATGTTGTTTTGATGCCTGTTTGTTTCCCAAATATATACGTGTGTGTCTTAATGGGTGAATAAAAGGCATCGAGTTAAATATTATTGTAGAAAGGGGCTTTATGAAGTTCAGTCCATTTACTTGCATTGGTTTACGGGGAAGATTTGCCACATCCAATATGGCGGACACTCTGACGTATCCCAGCAACGGGGCCACCAGCTCAGTGCAGCGTCTATGTTTATATGTCTATGGGGTAAACAAACAGCATGTGGAGAGGGACACCACTGGAGCGTCGAGTGTTTTGGTGAAGATTCAGCGATCATGGAATGAGTGGAGAGCCTCTTCCTGCTCATGTTTCAACGAAAACTCCTAATTCTTCTAAAACTGATTCCAAAGTGGAGTCAAACGAGTGCTGTTCAATAGCGCTTTCTCCAGCGTCGCGCAGCCTTGTCGTCACTCCTGCAAAAGCCCGCCCAAAGAATCCAAACAAAAACCTTGCGTTGTGATTGGCGGGTACGATTTGATGCCCGGGGTGTGTTGTTGATTCTGTTCTTTTTGATTTGTAGTCATGTGAAGAAGCAAGTTGAAATTGACACTTTTTTTGAGCTGTTTCACTTTGTGCCAAGCATGTTTTGAGGCATTTTTATGTTTGGTGTTGATTGCAAGAGGTTCCTTTTATGTTTGATCTGTGCCAAATTGCTTTGATGATATGTATTCTAGTTCCAGGTAAATTTGTTTCCATTGTTTAAAAGAACTTTGCAAATTAATGTAAGATGATAGTTTAGTTTGTAGAATAAATTTTGTCAAACTATTTTGTTTTAGTGTGATTTTTCAGGGTAGTTTTGCTAGAAAGCTTTGGCGGCGGGGGGGGCTTCGTCCCCCACCGAGACTCAGTACCCAACCTTGTATTACTATTTACAACTTCAGAATGTTGGCAGCTATGATTATGGTTCCTATACGTAGTAAAAAACCAAACAAAATAAAACAACCCAACAGACATGTAGGAATATTACCAATTTTACAAGAAGAAGAAGCCTTTATTTGTCACATGCACACTCAAGCACAGTGAAATTCATCCTCTGCATGTAACCTGTCCGAAGCAGTGAATACACGTATGCACACACACAAGTGAGCAATGAGTACACGCACATACCCAGGGAGCAGTTGGGGGTTAGCTGCCTTGCTCAAGGGCACTTCAGCCCAAGGCCACCCCATGTTGCATGTCTTTGAACTGTGGGGGAAACCAGAGCACCTGGAGGAAACCCATGCAGACACGGGGAGAACATGCAAACTCCACACAGAAAGGTCCCCGTTGGCCACTGGGCTCGAACCCAGAACCTTTTTGCTTTGAGGCGACAGTGCTAACCACTACACCACCATGCTGCCCAGTACAGTATAGTGCAGTTTTTAATATGCATCATAGACATTGCAAAATGGTGGCACTACTCTGTAGTTGCTGTCATTTTGGGCAGCATTTGCATTCTTGAGTGAAAAGCTATCCTGTTCATAAGGGGAAATAAAGCTCACTGGCCACTTTATGAGGAACACCCATACACCTGCTGTTTAATGCTGGTGGGTTTAATGCTGTTTAAACTTCCGGGGTGTGGCGCCGGTGAGACGGCAGCCTGTTGCAGCAGCTGTGTGTGTAGTGTCTTGATAAGCATTGTGGATTATTGAGTGCTGAACCAAGAACCAATGAGTGGTGGCAAAAGGAGTGGACATTATGTGTCTATTAACCGGGCGAACGGGGCAAACGGCTGTGGTATATACCCGTCAGGAACTGCTAAACATTGGGCATTTCTCAACATACGGGATTAGACATGATATACCAAGGGAATTATTGAAGAGGAGGCATCGGGGAACGCGTGCTGGTGTTAAAAGAAACAAGAGGAGGCTAGCCAGAACATGGAGGGCGACATTTAAACCAGCTGTTCCATCCATCACCATGGGAAATGTTCGTTGCTTAACAAACAAATTAGATGAACTGGAAACCCTTATTAGGAACCAGAAAGAGTACCGGGAGAGTAGTTTAGTATGCCTGACAGAGACATGGCTGACGGACAACACGTCTGATTCTCTGATCAGTTTTGCCGGCTTCAGGACAATACGAGCGGACAGGGACACTAGAGCGAGTGGAAAGCAGAAAGGAGGGGGGCTAATACTGCTCGTCAACAACAACTGGTGTAAACCTAATCATGCTACCATCAAGGTACGTATATGCAATGAAGACATTGAACTTCTAGCGGTTAGTTTAAGACCATATTATTTGCCCAGGGAGTTCAGTGTGGTGGTCGCCATTGTTGTTTACATACCTCCTTTGGCTAATGCAGAAATCGCGTGTGATGTCATTCATACTACTATCGCAGGACTTGAGTCAAAGTACCCAGAGGCATTCATTGCTGTGTCTGGAGATTGCAATCATGTCTCTCTATCTAAGACTTTGCCTACATTTAAGCAGTTTGTTAACTGTACGACAAGAGGTGATAAAACTCTGGACTTGTTGTATGCAAATGTTCAGAATGCATACAAATGCACTGCACTGCCTCCTCTTGGCCGATCAGATCATGACATGATTCACCTTTCTTCCTCTTATATTCCAACTGTTAAAAGGTTACCTGTCATAACCAGGACATCAAGAGGTTGGTGTCCAGAGGCTGAGGAAGCTTTAAGGTGCTGTTTTGAGATAACAGAGTGGGATGTGTTCTGTGAGGAGTATGGAGAGGACATTGACGGTCTAGTTGAATGCATAACCCAATATATCATCTTCTGTTATGACACTGTCATGCCATCAAAGGTAGTTCATTGCTACCCAAATAATAAGCCATGGATTACCAGTAGTTTGAAGGCCTTATTAAATGAGAAGAAAAGGGTGTTTAGGATGGGCGACAGGAACAGATTGAAAGAACTTCAGAGGGAACTGAGGGTGAAGATAAGAGAGGGGAAGGAAGTATATAGGCTTAAGCTAGAACAACAGCTGCAGCAAGATGGAGTAAAGCAGGTTTGGGCTGGAATGCGAAAGATCACAGGCATGGAACAGAAAGGTGGGGCACTGCTTGCTGGTGAACAAGGTCTGGCTGATGATCTTAATAACTTCTTCAACAGGTTTGACTGCACCAAACCAATCCAGTCTCCCCCATCTGGTCAGCGGACAGTCAATGCTTTCTCTTCTTCTTTCCCTCCTCCTGTTACTCTCCCTCTTTCCAACAACTCTGAGATGCCATCTGTACAGAGCCCTCCATTTCTCCACTCACCTGTGACATTGAACACTGCACAGGTCAAGAGGATGCTTAAAGGACTGAAGCCAAGGAAAGCAGCTGGGCCCGATGACATTAGCCCAAGGCTACTGAAGGCCTGCTCCGCAGAGCTGTGTGGCATTTTAACACACTTGTTTAATCTGAGCTTGTGTCTGCAGAAGGTCCCAAGGCTGTGGAAAACATCTTGTCTGGTTCCTGTTCCAAAAAAGTCCCATCCTACTCAGCATAATGATTACAGACCAGTTGCGCTCACCTCACACATAATGAAGACATTTGAGAGGCTGGTCCTCTCTCACATCAGGACTAGTGTGTCAACTTATATGGATCCCTTGCAGTTTGCGTATCAGCCCAACATCAGTGTCGATGATGCTCTCATCTATATGCTGCAGAGAGCATATACACATCTGGACACCTCTGATGCAGCTGTAAGGATTACATTCGTTGACTTCTCAAGTGCATTCAATACCATCCAGCCACAACTCCTTGGTGAAAAGATGGAGAAGATGGAGGTGGATCCATCGCTTGTATGGTGGGTCCTGGACTACCTTCACCTCAGACCACAGTATGTGCGCATGCAGGACAGTGTCTCCAGTACCATCTTGAGCAGCACAGGGGCTCCACAAGGAACTGTGCTGGCTCCATTTCTGTTTACAATATATACAGCAGATTTTCAATGTAATACCAACAGCTGCTTTATGCAGAAATTCTCAGATGACACTGCTGTTGTAGGCCTCATCAAAGGAGGCGATGAGTTGGAGTATAGAGCCACTGTGGATGACTTTGTGGAATGGAGCGCACACAATCACCTCCTGCTGAACACCACAAAAACCAAGGAGATTATTGTGGATTTCAGGAAAGGGAGGAAAAGGACTCAACCAACACCAATCACCATCAGAGGCACTGAGGTGGAGGTGGTTGCCAACCATAGGTACCTGGGAGTGCAGCTGGATGGTGGGCTGGACTGGAGGAGTCATATGGAGACTGTGTATAGGAAGGGCCAAAGCCGACTTTATTTTTTAAGAAGGCTGCGATCTTTTAATATCTGTCAGCCCTTACTATGCAGTGTCTACCATTCAGTGGTGGCAAGTGCCCTCTTCTTTGCTGTTGTTTGTTGGGGTGTGGGAGTCTGTGCTGCTGACAACAAAAGACTGGACAAGCTAATTAGGAAGGCAGGATCAGTGGTAGGGACTGTTTTCCCAACAGTTCAGCAGGTGACAGAGGCTAGATCACTGAGTAAATTGAGGGCAGTTTTGGACAACTCTCAACACCCACTCCATGCCCTGAAATTGGTTAACAATAGCAGTTTTAGTCAGAGACTGATTGCACCAATATGTAAAACAGAGAGATTCAGGAAGTCCTTTATACCAGCTGCTATAAGGTTCTATAATGCACAAAAGTAACTGCACTCCTTCTGCTTTAGTATTTTTTTTAATCTATTTTAACCTATTAATAGTAGTATTCAATTATTAGAGTT
This sequence comes from Neoarius graeffei, assembly GCF_027579695.1. NCBI lineage: Eukaryota > Metazoa > Chordata > Actinopteri > Siluriformes > Ariidae > Neoarius > Neoarius graeffei. Next base: position 20,246,521 of record NC_083589.1, on the reverse strand, counting down.
ATTGGTGAGGTAATGTGTGATGTGATGTCTGAATGTTGTGCTGCTGTGACACTGTAATTTCCTGTAAAGGATTATTAAAGGATCTATCTATCTATCTATCTATCTATCTATCTATCTATCTATCTATCTAATGCAGTTATCTAATCAGCCAATTCCTTGACAGCAGCACATTACACAGATGTTTCTACGCACAGAACTGTTGCTCCACTCACTGTTTTTTTGTTTTTCGCACCATTCTGTGTAAACTCTAGAGACTGTTGTGTTTGAAAACTCCAGGAGATCAGCAGTTTCTAAAATACTCAAACCAGTCCATCTGGCACCAACACCCATGCCACAGTCAAAGTCACAGAGATCACAATTTTTCCCATTCTGGTGTTGGAAGTGAACATTAACTGAAGCTCTTGACTTGTATCTGCAAAATTTTTGCAGACACTTTTTGATGAGAAACTATACAGCTATAACACTGAACTAATATTTGTTAATTTTCTTCTTTTGTGTATGTAATTTAAGCTTTTTTTTTACTTTACACAATGAAATTATTAAAAATAAAAGTGATAACACTTATCTTCCAAACTCTACAGGTATGTGATTGGTGCAAACACGTGCGTCACACCAAGTACCTGGACTTAGGTGCAGGTGATGACAGACTGCAGTTCTGCAGTACCAAGTGCCTTAACCAGTATAAAATGGACATTTTCTACCGAGAGGCCCGGGCTGCACTTACATCTGCCTCTAGTCCAAGCCAACCAGAAAACGAGAACCATCCAGCCGGAGAGAGTGAGACTCTGTTGACACCAGAATCATGGAACAACCCTTCCATGGAGGGAGACAGCAAAGAAACAGTGTCACCCAAACTTTCCACACCTGTGTCATCATCCTCTTCAACATCATCCTCCACGGTTAGAGCATCTGTCTTGGCTCAGCATAAGGAAAGAGAGAGCTCTGCTCCTTCTCAGCTCCAAACTGGCACTCCAAGGCTGTCTACTCCTCCACCTCATGTTGTTGTAGAGCAACCATGGGTGATACAGAAACCCCCATCCTTTAATCGAGGACTAATCCATGCACAGCCCCAAAACCCAGGCTCCAGCCCACACCAGAGACCCTCACACACATCTCCGCAGGTACACACACCCTCGGTTCGCCCAGTTCCCCCACCACAGCTCTTACACCCATACCCACCATCAATGATGCCTTGTGCACCCACCTACCCTCACCCCATTCCATCACTCATACCAACTCTGGGTCTGCCATGTCCACAACCAACTGTCCTTGTGCCATATCCAATTGTTGTTCCTCTCCCTGTTCCTGTGCCAATTCCCATACCAATACCAGTGACCTCAGGGACTTTGGGATATGCTGCGGTTATTCGTAACCACAAAGAGAAAGAGAAGACAGGAAGAGATGCAGCTTCAGTCACTCCTGAAGACGTAGGTAAAGAGCGGATGTCTGAAGATCAGGAGATTATCGATGGCATCTTAGTGGAGCACAAAGTAAAGACTGAGCAGGTTTCATCTCCAGACCCGTATTCTCTTGCTTTCTCATCACACACTTTCCCAAACTTATCTGCTCATCCACAGGTCAGTCCTACCCCTCCTTTGCCAGAAGATCAGAGACACGAAAGTAGGGAGCGACAGGTGATCCAGAGAGCAGTATGCAGAGTGAAACAGGAAGGTGAAACAGACTTCGACCTCAATAAGCAGACAGAGGTTGAACAGGAGAATGGATGGAGCAAGAATGGGGATGAAGATAATTCATTTGCACAACAAAAATCCCCTAAATCTTACACAGGCACTTTAAAGCACACATCCAGTTTAGCCCCTGAAAATGCATCTTCCCCAGTGGACATGCCAAATGCACGGGCTTCATTCACTCTCCAGAAAACACTCAACACAACTTCTGTAGTCACTCCCACAGTGTCTATCCTATTGAACAACACAGTTGCCACTTCCAACTCAAGTCACTCTGTTTACCCCTCAATGTGCGTCACTACAGTTCAGTCTGACCCAGAACAAAGAACAAGCTCCAGCCAAAATTCATCTCCACTTCCTGAATCTGAAGATGTAAAAGAGAATGTCTCAGGAGGGCAGGAACCTGGATTAAACTGCTCAGAGCAAACAGACTGCCAAACAAACCAATCAGAGGAGAGCAGGGGAGGAGCTGTAGACAGTGATGCTGTCACAGCTGATGAACACGCGTATGCACGATCCATCCCACCAAAATTACGAGAAAAGAATGCACACATGATCACGCTGACAACTGCACACACACTTTCTCACATGGTTGCGCACAGCTGGGACAAGAGCTCACACATGCATGTGCCCACTTTCGAGCAAACTGGTGTGCATCCTGAAATAGAGCCAGCTTTGAAGAGGAGATGCCTGAGGATCAGAGACCAGAACAAATGAAGCACAGGTATTCACACGCACACTGTATACAACTGCACAAATGCACCCAGTATGTACAGACTCAGTGTTAAGCACAATGTGGTGATAAATCTACAATCAGGTCCACTGTAAAGAAAATCAAGTATATATGTATGTGTTTTTGATGGGACAAATATTTGTTCACCAACACATTTATTATAAAACATTTTTATCCCAACCACAATGACTGACTGGGCTTGGGAATGTACCATCACAGAATCACAAGGCATTACAGCAAGATATCTGGCTAAACTTTTAATCTTGGTTCATAATGGTTCTCAGGGTAAATTTTCTCATTAGTTTTCCAGTATGGAACAAAATAAAAGAAGCGCATCAATGACTTTTAGCACTAAGGTGCAAAACACTAGTCTACCACATCTCATGAAATATCAGCATGTGCTCCTGAAGGCTGCATTGTTAACTACTTGGAATTAACACATTATGTTATTGAGCTAATTGTTAGGGTTTTGCTGGGATTCGAACCTGGTTCGTTGGTGTGATAATCCAGCAAACCCCCACTAGGCCACCAGGGGGATGACTCAAATGCAGAGGCGTGAGGCGGAAGTAGAAAAAGAATCAAAAGGTTTATTTAAACTATATACACTATATACAGGGCAAAACAAAAGACAAAAAAAAACCAAAGAGTATAATCCAAAAGAAAAGCAAAGTGCAAAAATACAAAAGCTAAGAAGATCAAAAAACACAGTACAAAGGAAACTGGAGATAAACATAACAGCACAAAGACTCCGTGACAAGAGGACTGAACTCAGGGGTATAAATAGACAAACTAATTAAGGACACAGGTGAAGATAATTAGGCAATTAACACAAACACAAAACACAGGAACAGTGGCGGCCTCTAGAGGCCAAAATAAACACGACATGAAAAGGAAATAACAGCGGCCTCTAGAGGCCAAAACAGTCCTAGTCCTAACAGGACCCCCCCCTCTAGGAGCGTCTCCTGACGTTCCCAGGGCGATCCGGATGGGCCGAATGGAAGTCCCGACATAGTTCTTTATCAAGGACATCCCGAGCAGGAACCCAGCAGCGCTCCTCAGGACCATAGCCCTCCCAGTCCACCAGATATTGCAACCCGCCGCGGACCCGGCGGGAGTCAAGCAGGCGATTCACAGTGAACACAGTCTGCCCCTGGAAGATGCGGGGGGGTGGGGGGTTCCTAGGGGCAGGGGCATACGTAGACGTCAGTACGGGCCGTAACAGGGAAACATGGAAAGTGGGGTTGATCCTCAGAGTCCGGGGCAACTGGAGCCGGTAGGAGACAGGGTTCACCCTGCGCACCACCTTGAAGGGGCCAATGTAGCGAGGAGCAAGCTTGCGGTTCTCCACCCGCAGTGGAAGGTCCTTAGTGGACAGCCAAACACGCTGCCCAGGGCGGAAAGCATGGGCAGGTCTTCTATGGCGGTTGGCCTGAGTCTGGTTGGTTCTGGAGGTCTGTATGAGGGTCTTCCTGACCTTGCTCCAGGTCTTGCGACACCGTCTCACATATTGGTTGACCGAGGGCACCCCCGCGTCCTCCTCCTGGTCCGGGAACAGAGGTGGCTGGAACCCGAATTGGCACTGGAATGGCGACAGCTTGGTGGCCGATGACTGCAGGGTGTTGTGGGCGTACTCCGCCCATGGCAGCCAGGTGCTCCACGATGTCGGGTTATCCATAGCCAGGCCTCGCAGGGTGGTTTCCAGGTCCTGGTTGAGCCTCTCCGTCTGACCATTGGACTGTGGGTGAAACCCAGAGGAGAGGCTGGCAGTGGCTCCGATGACCTTGCAGAACCCGTGCCACACTCGGGAGGAGAACTGGGGCCCTCGGTCTGAGACGATGTCCTGTGGAAGACCAAAGACTCGGAAGACATGATTAAACAAAAGTTTCGCAGTTTCAAGAGCAGAGGGGAGTTTGCACAGTGGTATGAAGCGGCAGGCCTTGGAGAATCTGTCAACTAAGACCAAAATGACCGTGTTACCTTGTGACTCAGGGAGACCCGTGATAAAGTCGACTGCCACGTGGGACCAGGGACGCCGGGGAATGGTCAGAGGATGCAGGAGACCCTGGGGACGCTGTCGTGGGTTCTTGGTTCTGGTGCAAACCTCACAGGACAGGACAAATGACCTTACTTCCTTCTCCATGTTAGGCCACCAGAAGCGTCTTTTCAGGAAGTCCAGGGTCCTCCGAGCTCCCGGGTGGGCGGTGAGAGGGGAAGAGTGACCCCACTGGAGAACCTTGGCCCGGGCTTGATGTGGGACGTACAAGAGGCCTGGTGGCCCCGTCCCAGGACCGGGGTCCTGGCGTTGGGCTCGTCGGACAGCCTCCTCAATACCCCAGCGGACAGGGGCCACAATCCGGGACACAGGGATAATAGGCCCGACTTCATTCTCCCTGTTAGTGGCAGAGAACAGTCTGGACAGTGCGTCAGGTTTGGTGTTCTTGGAGCCGGGGCGGTATGAGAGGGTGAAGTCAAACCGACTGAAAAACAGGGCCCACCTAGCCTGTCGAGGGTTCAGTCTCTTGGCTTGCTGGAGGTACTCCAGGTTCTTGTGGTCAGTCCAAACCAGGAATGGATGTTGTGCTCCCTCCAGCCAGTGCCTCCACTCCTCAAGGGCCAGTTTGACCGCTAGCAGTTCTCGATCCCCCACATCGTACCGGGACTCAGCAGGACTCAGGCGGTGGGAGAAGTAAGCGCAGGGGTGCAGCTTTCCTTCCGAACGTTGAGAGAGCACCGCGCCGACACCACTGTCCGAGGCGTCCACCTCCACGATGAATGGTTGGGAGGTGTCCGGGAGAACCAGAATGGGTGCCGTGCAGAAGCGGTCCTTGAGGTCTTTGAACGCCTTTTCTGCCTGAGGAGACCAGCCATAAGATCCACCTGTCCCTTTGGTGAGGTCAGACATGGGTGCTGCCACAGAACTGAAGTTCCTGATGAACTTGCGGTAGAAGTTAGCGAATCCTAAGAACCGCTGAACCTCCTTAACGGACTTGGGAGTAGGCCAATCCCGGACGGCCAGGGTCTTGGCAGGGTCCATTTGGAGTTGGCCTGTCCGTACAATAAATCCCAGAAAGGAGACCTCGGGAACATGAAATTCGCATTTCTGGGCCTTGGCGAACAGATTGTTCTGTAGCAGCCTCTGGAGAACCTGGCGGACATGGTGGCGGTGCTCCTGCACGGTCTTGGAAAAGATAAGGATGTCGTCGAGGTAGACAAAAACGTATAGGTTAATCATGTCCCTTAAGACGTCGTTGATTAGGGCCTGAAAAACAGCTGGTGCGTTGGTGAGTCCGAAGGGCATCACCTGGTATTCGTAGTGCCCAGACGGGGTGTTAAAGGCAGTCTTCCACTCGTCTCCCTGTCGGATACGGATGAGGTGGTATGCGTTCCGTAGGTCCAACTTGGTGAAGACGGTGGCGCCTTGGAGCAGGTCGAAAGCTGTGGACATCAGCGGAAGGGGATATCGGTTGCGCACAGTGATCTTATTCAGGCCCCTGTAATCAATACATGGTCGGAGCCCCCCATCCTTCTTGCCGACAAAGAAGAAGCCGGCTCCAGCAGGTGAAGTGGAGGGTCGAATAAACCCAGAGACCAGGGCATCTTTGAGGTATTCCTCCATAGCCTTGCGTTCTGGCTGAGAGAGTGAAAACAGTCTGCCACGAGGAGGGGTAGTCCCAGGGAGCAAGTCGATGGCACAGTCGTAGGCCCGGTGCGGAGGAAGAACGGCGGCCCTGCTCTTGCTGAATACCTCCTTGAGATCCCAGTACTCTGTGGGAACTTGAGATAACTCGGTGAGATCAGGGGGCTCGGCAGGAGACACAGGAGAGCTAGAGAGCAGACAAGAGGCATGGCATGCAGGGCCCCATTCCACAACCTGGCTTGTTACCCAGTCTATGCGAGGGTTGTGGCGAGTAAGCCAAGGAAGGCCTAGAATAACTGGGAACTCAGGTGAAGGAATCAGGTGCAGGGATATTTCTTCCTTGTGACCTTGAGACTGGAGGAAAACTGGAGAAGTAACTTGGGTGACTCTTCCATCACCTAACGCTTGGCCATCGAGGGCAGACACAGACAGTGGGACTTCAAGAGGTGCAGTCGGAATATTGATGCTTTGGGCGAAGTGAATATCCATAAAGTTCCCAGCCGCCCCTGAGTCTATCAAAGCTTGACAAGAGTGGACAGACTCACCCCAGGAGATGGAGACCGGGATGTAGATTCCTTGGCCAGGGAGTCCGGGAGAGAGGGTAGGCCCCGTCACAACCCTCCCTCGGCTGGACGGGGCGGTCCTTTTCCCAAGAGTTCGGGACATGATGCTCGGAAGTGACCAGGCTTGCCACAGTAGATGCAGCACTTGTCCCTCCTTCTGCGCTCCCTCTCAGATGCGGAGAGGCGAGTACGACCCACTTGCATGGGTTCTGGACAGTCACTGAAGGAGGTAGACGGTCTCCAGGTAGAGGTAGGGAGGCTGGGGGGGCTCAAGGCTTGGTGGCGTTCTCTCATCCTGTTGTCCAGACGAATAGCATGTGAGATGAGGGTTTCGAGGTCACTTGGGCATCCAATAGAGGCCAGACCGTCCTTGATGGGGTCAGACAGACCATGGTGGAAGGCTGACACCAGGGCAGTCTCGTTCCATCCACTTACTGCTGCGAGTGTTCGGAACGAGATGGCGTAATCTGCGACGCTTCCTCCTTGCCGGATGGACATGAGCTTTCGGGCTGCGTCGGTACTGATGTCTGCCTGATCGAAGACCCGAAGCATCTCTTCAGAAAACAGCTGGAAATCAAAGCACTCAGGTCCCTGTCTTTGCCAGATAGCAGTAGCCCAGGCTCGCGCCTTGCCAGCTAATAAGGTGATCACAAAGGCAATCTTGCGGCGATCCGTAGTGTAGGTGGTAGGCTGAAGCTCAAAGGTGAGTTGACACTGGGTAAGGAACTCTCGGCACTCACTGTGCTTGCCGTCATACCTCTGTGGTGCAGGAAGGCTGGGTTCGCGAGGTGAAGAAGGCAGCATTGCAGGAGGCACTGGAGCAGGAGTGGGAGCTGGATCAGGAGCAGGAACTGGATCAGGAGCAGGAGATGCAGGCAGAGATGTCAGCTGTGCCAGGGTTTTCCCAATTTGCTGAAGCAGTTCCTCGTGGCGAGCGAGGGCCTCACGTTGGCTGGTGAGCGTACGTCCATGAGCGTCCATGGTCGCTCCGAAGCGTGTCAAAGCTGCCATAATTCCCTGAAGGTTGGCCGGGTAGACAGTTGAAGCAGCCTCTGCTGAGTCGGTCATGACGGAGTCTTTCAGTTAGGGTTTTGCTGGGATTCGAACCTGGTTCGTTGGTGTGATAATCCAGCAAACCCCCACTAGGCCACCAGGGGGATGACTCAAATGCAGAGGCGTGAGGCGGAAGTAGAAAAAGAATCAAAAGGTTTATTTAAACTATATACACTATATACAGGGCAAAACAAAAGACAAAAAAAAACCAAAGAGTATAATCCAAAAGAAAAGCAAAGTGCAAAAATACAAAAGCTAAGAAGATCAAAAAACACAGTACAAAGGAAACTGGAGATAAACATAACAGCACAAAGACTCCGTGACAAGAGGACTGAACTCAGGGGTATAAATAGACAAACTAATTAAGGACACAGGTGAAGATAATTAGGCAATTAACACAAACACAAAACACAGGAACAGTGGCGGCCTCTAGAGGCCAAAATAAACACGACATGAAAAGGAAATAACAGCGGCCTCTAGAGGCCAAAACAGTCCTAGTCCTAACACTAATTACACCTTGTATCCTCACCCTAATCACTAAGTGCCTATTCAACCACATGTACATTACCTGAAAAGGTAATAAAAGCTTTAATAGATAAGTTAAAACCATAGGCATTAGATTACTTGTGTTAATACTGTAGTATCAATATCAGTTCCAACATAAATTTTGTTATAACTTCTAGAACGTAAACTATACAGTTTGTTCATAATTTTGAAGATCAACTAAAGAGGAAAATGTAGCTAGCAGGCAAAGCCTACATTGTAAAGTTAGTGTAAATTTGTTGCAGTTTGGTAACATAGAAAAATACAAGTTTTATAATATTACCTATCATTTTGTGAGTCTTCATGACCATGTAATTTATTTTAAAAATACTCAAAATAATAAGCATTGAGCGACACACAAAATAGAAAAATTGGAGTAAAAGCTAATGCAAGAACATGCTCAGGGCCGTAGGCAGCATTTTAAAATCACCGAGGTCCGTGATGTGCAAAGTGCGTGCCAAAAAATTTTCGACATATTTAAATGAGAGGGGTGAATTACACGTCACACAAGAGATCTATTCCTGAAATTACTTTTAATGGTGTTTGAACTGAATATCATCAGTTTTGAAAAAAAAAATCATGTATGTGGCAAGAGTAAGAATAATTTAAGCTTGTTTAATGGTTTGATCTGGCCCAAGCAATGAGGACAAAAGATACCGTAACCATGTAGCCTATGTAACTAAGATACATTAACAATCTGGCATCCGTTATGCCTACACAAAAAAAAAAAAAATTCTGGGAAAAAAAATCAGTATACACCACCATGTTTTAGGCAAAGTTATCCAAGGCAAACATAAGTTGAAACTTTCCCCTCTATTGCTTTGGCTTATCGAATGATTTACAACCCCGATTCCAAAAAAGTTGGGACAAAGTACAAATTGTAAATAAAAACGGAATGCAATGATGTGGAAGTTTCAAAATTCCATATTTTATTCAGAATAGAACATAGATGACATATCAAATGTTTAAACTGAGAAAATGTATCATTTAAAGAGAAAAATTAGGTGATTTTAAATTTCATGACAACAACATATCTCAAAAAAGTTGGGACAAGGCCATGTTTACCACTGTGAGACATCCCTTTTTCTCTTTACAACAGTCTGTAAACGTCTGGGGACTGAGGAGACAAGTTGCTCAAGTTTAGGGATAGGAATGTTAACCCATTCTTGTCTAATGTAGGATTCTAGTTGCTCAACTGTCTTAGTTCTTTTTTGTCGTATCTTCCGTTTTATGATGCACCAAATGTTTTCTATGGGTGAAAGATCTGGACTGCAGGCTGGCCAGTTCAGTACCCGGACCCTTCTTCTACGCAGCCATGATGCTGTAATCGATGCAGTATGTGGTTTGGCATTGTCATGTTGGAAAATGCAAGGTCTTCCCTGAAAGAGACGTCATCTGGATGGGAGCATATGTTGCTCTAGAACCTGGATATACCTTTCAGCATTGATGGTGTCTTTCCAGATGTGTAAGCTGCCCATGCCACACGCACTAATGCAACCCCATACCGTCAGAGATGCAGGCTTCTGAACTGAGTGCTGATAACAACTTGGGTCGTCCTTCACCTCTTTAGTCCGAATGACACGGCGTCCCTGATTTCCATAAAGAACTTCAAATTTTGATTCGTCTGACCACAGAACAGTTTTCCACTTTGCCACAGTCCATTTTAAATGAGCCTTGGCCCAGAGAAGATGTCTGCGCTTCTGGATCATGTTTAGATACGGCTTCTTCTTTGAACTATAGAGTTTTAGCTGGCAATGGCGGATGGCACGGTGAATTGTGTTCACAGATAATGTTCTCTGGAAATATTGCTGAGCCCATTTTGTGATTTCCAATACAGAAGCATGCCTGTATGTGATGCAGTGCCATCTAAGGGTCCGAAGATCACGGGCACCCAGTATGGTTTTCCGGCCTTGACCCTTACGCACAGAGATTCTTCCAGATTCTCTGAATCTTTTGATGATATTATGCACTGTAGATGATGATATGTTCAAACTCTTTGCAATTTTACACTGTCAAACTCCTTTCTGATATTGCTCCACTATTTGTCGGCGCAGAATTAGGGGGATTGGTGATCCTCTTCCCATCTTTACTTCTGAGAGCCGCTGCCACTCCAAGATGCTCTTTTTATACCCAGTCATGTTAATGACCTATTGCCAATTGACCTAATGAGTTACAATTTGGTCCTCCAGCTGTTCCTTTTTTGTACCTTTCACTTTTCCAGCCTCTTATTGCCCCTGTCCCAACTTTTTTGAGATGTGTTGCTATCATGAAATTTCAAATGAGCCAATATTTGGCATGAAATTTCAAAATGTCTCACTTTCGACATTTGATATGTTGTCTATGTTCTATTGTGAATACAATATCAGTTCTTGAGATTTGTAAATTATTGCATTCCGTTTTTATTTACAATTTGTACTTTGTCCCAACTTTTTTGGAATCGGGGTTGTATTTTTAAAATCACAAACAAGGTAGGCTACAACTGCGCTGCTTCAAAAATGTAAATTTAACAGCTTCATGAAAGTCGCGCGCTCATTCGCTTTTGTGTTCTTGGTCTCAGAGGCGCGCGCACGAAACAGACACAGAAGACAGAATCAACGTTTAACATAATTAACAATGCACTTTTTACGGAGACATTTTAATGTTATTCTTTTTTTTTTATCCAGTTGAATATTTAGCATACAAATGTATTTTCAGCTCTTAAAAATGACCGAGATCCGGACCTTGGTGGCCTCATAGCTGGCTATGGCCATGAACATGCTAGCACTACCAGATAATACATAGTGGTTGCCCTGGATTATTTCACCTATTTTTCCAAATACTAAGTTCTTTTGTCACTGCTGAAGTAAAACTATGGACATACAGTATTTATTTATCAAAGGAAGATTCTGTGAATGTATAAATTTTGAGAATGTGATCAAGGTGCTTTAGTTTTGTTGCATTTATAATCGAATGCAAGTCTTGTGAAGCTGGAGAGAAAAGTGACGGTGAATATGACCACAGTCAAATGTGTTATAGCTAAACTATCGAGCTGCCAGCCTCAAAATGATTATAAGGGAACTGATAGAATGGTTAATATAAACTCTTTACATGAATATTGCATATACAGACATGCAAATGGTTAAGAGAGGTTCTCTTCTTTTAAGAGAGTCAAGTCAAGGTCCCTCTCACGCCAGAATCTGGTCTTCCCAGGCAGTCTCCTGTCACAGTACTAACCAACTCTTTAAGGCATACGGGTGCAGCACCAATCTCCGTTTCGATAGCCCTCGGCCTCTCGCCTATACAGCTAGGGTTACAGTGGGGGGGGCTAGTCCTGTGGTAACCATGAGAGTTTGACTTCCCCACTCGCATCTATATTGCAGCATGCCTTGCCAGACGATAGTAGGTACCATTTTTATGATGGCCTTTGGTATGACCCGACTGTGAGTAGAACTCACGATCTCCCGGTCGAAAGGCAGACATGCTAACCACTAGGCCAACTCACCTTTATTTGTCACATGTACATTCAAGCACAGTGGAATTCCTCCTCTGCATTTAACCCATCTGAAGTAGCGGACACACACATGTGAGCAATGAGCACACACACACACATACCCAGAGCAGTGGGCAGCTATGCTACAGCGTCCAGGGAGCAGTTGGGGGTTAGGTGCCTTGCTCAAGCCATGATACAGAGGAAGGGAAAGTGTTGTTTATTCACTCAACTGCCTTCACATTTAGGCCATAGCTGCCCCCAGTATAGAGAGATTGTACAATGGCATATTAGGGCCATTGTAGATTTAAAATAAATAAATAAATAAATAAATACTCAGAATTTCTGAAATTAAAGTCATAAATTTATGAGAAAAATTTTCAGGTATTCTCTGAGGTTATAAAGTCATAAATTTGCAAGAAAAAAAACTTGGAACAATAGTGAGTTGTTGTTGTTGTTGTTTTTTTGTCAAGGAACCACATCAATTCACTTTGTGAGGTTGGATCAGCGTCATCACACCACAGACGCCATGGCTGAGCTGAAAGTTATAAGAAATTAAGTCTTTCCATCTCAATTGCACAATATAAAAGAATAAAGCGCTAAAAGATTTTCGATTACATTTCCCTGAATGCACTGCAGCCGGGAAGCATGTGATTGTTGCATATCCTGGATGAAACAGGAGATGATTGTATAAAGTGCACAAGTTTGTTTATCCGTGACCTTGTTTTGTCTTAGCTGTTTATACATGTATAATTATTGTGCAAGAACGGTTTCCTTTTACTGTCAGTGCAGGGATTCCTTTCATTCACCCAAATTTCTTCCTTTGAAACGGTTGAGCCGAGAGTTATAGAAAATGGAGTCTTTCCTCCTCGATCATGCAGTGTAAAAGAATGAAGCAGGAAGAGATTTTCAACTATATTTCCCAGAATGCACTGCAGCCAGGAAGCATGTGATTGTCGTCCCAGAGAATGTCTGATTTTTTTTTTTTTCTTGTAAATTTGTGACTTTTTAATCTTGAAATTGCTGGGCGTTTTTCTCTCAAATGTATTATTGTATAATTTGAGAGAATAGAATGTTTTCTCGTAAATTTACAATTTTAATCTCCAAAATTCAGAGGGTTTTTTGTTTGTTTGTTTTTAATTACCCCCTCCCCAGCCTGAATTTGCGATCGTAGAGACTGTATATACATTTCAAAATATAATATTCTAATCCAGTATGTTTGGGGTCAAATTTTGAATTATGATGCCTCTGTTTCAGGGCTAATACTCCCAACTTACTAATGACTACACAGGAACGTATTCTGACATGAAATCAAGATGCCATTACAGCACATTGTTGATGCCATTTGCCTTTTTTTTTTTTAAACCACTGAAGAAAAGGGTTGGGAATGTGTTGGGAATACGTGAAAATCATTTAAGGAATGTGTTGTCTTACTGCAGTACTCTAGAATCTGGCAACACTGATAATGACTGGGTAAGAAAGAGCTTGTGGAAGTGTCCACAATGATTTTATGATTGCTATTTAATCTATCCCTGTTAGTCACACTCTCTTATTCAGTCATTCTTATTCTCACACACACTACTAACTAAAACTAAATGGTGCCCAATAATGATGCAAAACAGTGAAACAGGTCTTTTTATAGCTCTAAAGTTGCAACAGTAGAGAAAAAATAGCTGAAACAAAATGCATAACTGAAAATCTCTGACATAAGATTGTCTAATAAAGTATACGTGTGAGTGAATAATAGACAGAAAAGGGAGAGATGGGGAAAGTGTGTGTGTGTGTCCAGATGTTGTTGTTGGAGGGCTTTTCTGTGCAATATACTCTCAGGTTACTGCAGAAATAAGGAAGCCATATAGTGTGTGGTATAGTGTATGGTATAAAATGTATATATGTATTGAGCTCTTGTGAGGACCAAAAGGAACCAAAAGTCCCCACAATGATAGGACTGTGTCAAATGTCCTCACAATCACCTGGTCCTCATAAAAATAAGATGTTTTTGCTACAACCCCGATTCCAAAAAAGTTGGGACAAAGTACAAATTGTAAATAAAAATGGAATGCAATGATGTGGAAGTTTCATTGCATTCCATTTTTATTTACAATTTGTACTTTGTCCCAACTTTTTTGGAATCGGGGTTGGCTCATTTGAAATTTCATGACAGCAACACATCTTCTACGCAGCCATCATGCTGTAATTGATGCAGTATGTGGTTTGGCATTGTCATGTTGGAAAATGCAAGGTCTTCCCTGAAAGAGACAACGTCTGGATGGGAGCATATGTTGCTCTGGAACCTGGATATACCTTTCAGCATTGTTGGTGTCTTTCCAGATGTGTAAGCTGCCCATGCCACACGCACTAATGCAACCCCATACCATCAGAGATGCAGGCTTCTGAACTGAGCGCTGATAACAACTTGGGTCGTCCTTCTCCTCTTTAGTCCGAATGATACGGCGTCCCTGATTTCCATACAGAACTTCAAATTTTGATTCGTCTGACCACAGAACAGTTTTCCACTTTGCCACAGTCCATTTTAAATGAGCCTTGGCCCAGAGAAGACGTCTATGCTTCTGGATCATGTTTAGATACGGCTTCTTCTTTGAACTATAGAGTTTTAGCTGGCAACGGCGGATGGCACGGTGAATTGTGTTCACAGATAATGTTCTCTGGAAATATCGCTGAGCCCATTTTGTGATTTCCAATACAGAAGCATGCCTGTATGTGATGCAGTGCCGTCTAAGGGCCCGAAGATCATGGGCACCCAGTATGGTTTTCCGGCCTTGACCCTTACGCGCAGAGATTCTTCCAGATTCTATTTTATTTATTTTTTTTTTTTATTTTACCAACTTTATTCGACTGTTACAAAATAAACAAAAAAAAAAGAAGTAAACATAAAAATAAACATAATAAAAGTAAGTCAGCCCAAAGGGGAGAACGCGAACGGGCGACCCATGCAAGGCGTTTCCCCGAAGGTATAAAAAAAAAAAATCATACAATTAAAATTAGACTAAATTGATCTGTGGCAACCACAGTCACGGTACACAGACCAAGTACATGAAAAGTCCATATTCTCTGAATCTTTTGATGATATTATGCACTGTAGATGATAATATGTTCAAACTCTTTGCAATTTTACACTGTCGAACTCCTTTCTGATATGGCTCCACTATTTGTCGGCGCAGAATTAGGGGGATTGGTGATCCTCTTCCCATCTTTACTTCTGAGAGCCGCTGCCACTCCAAGATGCTCTTTTTATACCCAGTCATGTTAATGACCTATTGCCAATTGACCTAATGAGTTGCAATTTGGTCCTCCAGCTGTTCCTTTTTTGTGCCTTTAACTTTTCCAGCCTCTTCTTGCCCCTGTCCCAACTTTTTTGAGATGTGTTGCTGTCATGAAATTTCAAATGAGCCAATATTTGGCATGAAATTTCAAAATGTCTCACTTTCGACATTTGAGATGTTGTCTATGTTCTATTGTGAATACAATATCAGTTTTTGATTATTGCATTCTGTTTTTATTTACAATTTGTACTTTGTCCCAACTTTTTTGGAATTGGGGTTGTAAAATAAGAGTAAAAATATTTCCATCTAGCTACTATGTTTAAGGGTTTAGGGTTAGGTATAGTATTAATTTGCTACAGTACAGTGAGTGTGTGCATTTGTGCATGTCTGTGTGTGTGTGTGAGAGAGAGAGAGAGAGAGAGAGAGATTACATATGTAGTACCTCTTGGCTATTCATGTTACAATCAGTTTTTGCATTCTATATTAATTCATACACATATAGTATATGTAATATATTTCTAAATTATGCCTGTGTTTACATTCCATTCCTCGGTTATCGGTGTGGTGTTGTTACCGTATCTTGTTTCTTAGCAAAACATAAAGCTTGTGTGTTTGCAGCATTACCTTTCAGAATCATTCTTAGAGCATATGCTTCCAAAGCTGTTACTTTATACTTTAATAACCTCTGCAGTAGGCCTGACCAATATGCTGGGAATAATGTCAACTGGAATTGATAGTGGCGTATTATTTTTCCATGCTGCCATATTGGAATGTTCCATGTAGCAATTCACTGACCTTGCAATTAAAACCAGAAGAGAGAGAGAGTGTGTGTGTATGTGTGTATATATATATATATATATATATATATATATATATATATATATGTAATTTTTTTTAATGTAATCATAATTGTCTTAGCATTCTGCTTGCCACATAATCCCAAATCCAGATGATTTCCTCTATTTATTGTGCTTGCTGTATTTGCTGTCGAACAAGATATTGTCTTGTTACCAAAGATAACTATGGTAATACTAATCTCTCTCTCTCTGTACTGTTTCAGATCATTTGTGTTGTGAACCTCCTTTTTGTGTATCTGAAGTCAGATACAGAATGTAAGCCTCTCCCTTGGTGCTGGAAATGAACAGGGAAATGGAGACGAGTTGAACAATAACCATACTGACTGATAAATTACTGATGTATCCAGATGTTTGTGCAGACCACTGCTATGGAATATCTTCATACCTGAGGCCGAGGGTATATGAATTCTCAGCACAGGCTTGCTGACAGCCATTTTCTATCCAATTATGGTTTATACAGAAGTGAGGATCAATGGTGTGTGTGTGTGTGTGTGTGTGTTCCATATAGACACTTCAGCTATATGTTTATGGTTTTGACCTGCTGTCTACAAAAGCAGGCGCTGTTCCTGTTTGCCAATCTGTAACATTTATGTTCAACCTGCCTTCACATACATACAGTACATGCTATACAGTGTATGGACTCCATACATAATTGCACAATAATTATGAATTTTTTGTACAGAAGGTCAGCTTTAATTTAAGATTATTTACACTTACATTAAATCAATGAGCAAGCACAGCTGTTTGCCTGTGATCCATAGATATCACCAGGTGCTGGATCACTTCCCAGACATTTAAAGTTGAAATTCTACACTTTAACATCATAATCAGTGTCTCATTTCATATCCAATGTGCTGCAGTACAGAGCCAAAAAAAAAAAAAAAAAAAACTACCCAGCATTTACAGATTGCACTCTATTCATGGACACATGCCACTTTCATTAATCTGCCATATTAATTTTGAGTATAGAATTTGTTTTATTTGAATAAAATGTTTACTTGTACCTTATATTAATCATATTCTCTTTTTGGCCTTTTTTTGGGGTTTTAACATTTTGATGATATAAAAATTTAAAATACCTTCTTACAGTGGTGCTTGAAAGTTTGTGAACCCTTTAGAATTTCTATATTTCTGCATAAATATGACCTAAAACATCATCAGATTTTCACACAAGTCCTATAAGTACAGTGGGGCAAAAAAGTATTTAGTCAGTCACCAATTGTGCAAGTTCTCCCACTTAAAAAGATGAGAGAGGCCTGTAATTTTCATCATAGGTATACCTCAACTATGAGAGACAAAATGAGAAAGAAAAAAAAAATCCAGAAAATCACATTGTCTGATTTTTAAAGAATTTATTTGCAAATTATGGTGGAAAATAAGTATTTGGTCAATAACAAAAGTTCATCTGAATACTTTGTTATATACCCTTTTTTGGCAATGACAGAGGTCAAACGTTTTCTGTAAGTCTTCACAAGGTTTTCACACACTGTTGCTGGTATTTTGGCCCATTCCTCCATGCAGATCTCCTCTAGAGCAGTGATGTTTTGGGGCTGTCGCTGGGCAACACGGACTTTCAACTCCCTCCAAAGATTTTCTATGGGGTTGAGATCTGGAGACTGGCTAGGCCACTCCAGGACCTTGAAATGCTTCTTACGAAGCCACTCCTTCGTTGCCCGGGCAGTGTGTTTGGGATCATTGTCATGCTGAAAGACCCAGCCACATTTCATCTTCAATGCCCTTGCTGATGGAAGGAGGTTTTCACTCAAAATCTCACGATACATGGCCCCATTCATTCTTTCCTTTACACGGATCAGTCGTCCTGGTCCCTTTGCAGAAAAACAGCCCCAAAGCATGATGTTTCCACCCCCATGCTTCACAGTAGGTATGGTGTTTTTTGGATGCAACTCAGCATTCTTTCTCCTCCAAACACGACAAGTTGAGTTTTTACCAAAAAGTTCTATTTTGGTTTCATCTGACCATATGACATTCTCCCAGTCCTCTTCTGGATCATCCAAATGTTCTCTAGCAAACTTCAGACGGGCCTGGACGTGTACTGGCTTAAGCAGGGGGACACGTCTGGCACTGCAGGATTTGAGTCCCTGGCGGCGTAGTGTGTTACTGATGGTAGCCTTTGTTACTTTGGTCCCAGCTCTCTGCAGGTCATTCACTAGGTCCCCCCGTGTGGTTCTGGGATTTTTGCTCACCGTTCTTGTGATCATTTTGACCCCACGGGGTGAGATCTTGCATGGAGCCCCAGATCGAGGGAGATTATCAGTGGTCTTGTATGTCTTCCATTTTCTAATAATTGCTCCCACAGTTGATTTCTTCACACCAAGCTGCTTACCTATTGCAGATTCAGTCTTCCCAGCCTGGTGCAGGTCTACAGTTTTGTTTCTGGTGTCCTTTGACAGCTCTTTGGTCTTGGCCATAGTGGAGTTTGGAGTGTGACTGTTTGAGGTTGTGGACAGGTGTCTTTTATACTGATAACGAGTTCAAACAGGTGCCATTAATACAGGTAATGAGTGGAGGACAGAGGAGCCTCTTAAAGAAGTTGTTACAGGTCTGTGAGAGCCATAAATCTTGCTTGTTTGTAGGTGACCAAATACTTATTTTACCGAGGAATTTACGAATTAATTAATTAAAAATCCTACAATGTGATTTCCTGGATTCTTTCCCCCCATTCTGTCTCTAATAGTTGAAGTGTACCTATGATGAAAATTACAGGCCTCTCTCATCTTTTTAAGTGGGAGAACTTGCACAATTGGTGGCTGACTAAATACTTTTTTGCCCCACTGTAGATAAAGAGAATCCAGATAAACAAATGAGACAAAAATATTGTACTTGGTCATTTATTTATTGAGGTAATATTGGATCATTTTCATATCTGTGAGTGGCAAAAGTATGTGAACCTTTGCTTTCAGTATCTGGTGTGACACTCTTGTGCAGCAATAACTGCAACTAAATATTTCCGGTAACTGTTGATCAGTCCTGCACATCGGCTTGGAGGAATTTTAGCCCATTCCTCAGAACAGAACAGCTTCAAGTCCGGGATGTTGGTGGGTTTCCTCACATGAACTGCTCGCTTCAGGTCCTTCCACAACATTTCGAGTGGATTAAGGTCAGGACTTTGACTTGGCCATTCCAAAACATTAACTTTATTCTTCTTTAATCATTCTTTGGTAGAACGACTTGTGTGCTTAGGGTCATTGTCTTGCTGCATGACCCACCTTCTCTTGAGATTCAGTTCGTGGACAGATGTCCTGACATTTTCCTTTAGAATTCGCTGGTATAATTCCGAATTCATTGTTCCATTAATGATGGCAAGGCATCTTGTCCCAGATGCAGCAAAACAAGCCCAAACCATGATATGTGAAATACCACTATGTTTCACAGATAGGATAAGGTTCTTATGCTGGAATGCAGGGTTTTCCTTTCTCCATACATAACACTTCTCATTTAAAAGATCTGTTTTGGTCTCATCCGTCCACAAAACATTTTTCCAATAGCCTTCTGGCTTGTCCACGTGATCTTTAGCAAACTGCAGACGAGCAGCAATGTTCTTTTTGGAGAGCCGTGACTTTCTTCTTGCAACCCTGCCGTGCACACCATTGTTGTTCAGTGTTCTCCTGATGGTGGACTCATGAACATTAACATTAGCCAATGTGAGAGAGGCCTTCAGTTTGTGAGCAGTTACCGAGGGATCCTTTGTGACCTCGCCGACTATTACACGCCTTGCCCTTGGAGTGATCTTTGTTGGTCGACCACTCCTGGGGAGGGTAACAATTGTTTTGAATTTCCTCCATTTGTACACAATCTGTCTGTGGATTGGTGGAGTCCAAACTTTTTAGAGATGGTTTTGTAACCTTTTCCAGCCTGATGAGCATCAACAACACTTTTTCTGAGGTCCTTTGTTCGTGCCATGATATACTTCCACAAATGTGTGTTGTGAAGATCAGACTTTGATGGATCCCTGTTCTTTAAATAAAACGTGGTGCCCACTCACACCTGATTGTCATCCCATTGATTGAAAACACCTGACTCTAATTTCACCTTCAAATTAACTGCTAATCCTAGAGGTTCACATAGTTTTGCCACTCTCAGATATGTAATATTGGATCATTTTCCTCAATAAATAAATGACCAAGTATAATATTTTTGTCTCATTTGTTTAACTGGGTTCTCTTTATCTACTTTTAGGACTTGTGTGAAAATCTGATGATGTTTTAGGTCATATTTATGCAGAAATATAGAAAATTCTAAAGGGTTCACAAACTTTCAAGCACCACTGTGTGTTGCCAAAAAGTCAAATGAACACTTTTCCATTATATACAGTTGTTCAACTTTGCCAAGTCAAGAAGAAATATATTTGTGGATCAGAGGAAAAACGCATGTAATTAGAATTATACAATGATTTCATCATTCTAGGTTTGAGTTTAATAACATTGCATTAGTCATGGCATATCATTATTTTAGCCTTTAAAAGATATAATACTGGTCCCTATTACTACAAAAAAATGCAATAATATAATCTATGGTGTTTAACTTTATTAATGTTTCAGTGTTAAAATTGCCTAAAATGTGTAATTAGTGCACAATGAGGGATTGCAATACAAGTTGTTGGTTAAATTGGAAAAAATAAATTCAGTTTTTAGTAACACTAGGTATAAACACCTTTCCTAGAGACTTGGCAATAAATCCCTTTATTCACTAAGCTTTACTTTACTATATCTCAAGTAAAAGGATATGAATGAGTAAAATTACCTCAGAGCAAATTAGATCACTTTTTCTTCAGAATTTTCTCCTAATGGTGGTTATACATCTCTCCCCATCACATTAACTGCCAACCTGGGAGGGTGATTTACAAATACATGCCTTCCTACAAAGGAGAAATTGGGCCAAAATGAGTCGCTCTGCTGCTGCTTTCACTCTTTGTAGTTGTAAGTATGAGTTTTATAGTCTCTAAGAGCCTTTTGAGGGAACCTTCTGAGTAATCTGACTCCCAATCTTGGTCCCAAATGCTCTCTTACAGTGAAACCTGAGCAGTTCTAAGAATTTTTATGTTGTATTTGAGTTACTGTAGACTTCAGCAGCAGGGAGGAGCCTTTTCTACTTTCAGGACCCATGATTAATATGCAACATGAAAATTTCTAGTGGTTTCAATTAATTAACTAGTGATATTTGGCAGGTTAGTCTCTTGCCTTCTTGTTTTTGGTGTAAATGCATTTTTTGTGTAAACCTTTGTGAATATTTTCAATCTTCCCCATTGGACAACTTCCCTATCTTTTCCAACTACCTAAAGTAGTGCATCATTTTTGGGGGAGAGAAATCTAATTGCTCAATCTGTATAATTTATAAAACATCTGTCATTGTCTCTGCATTAGCTACAAAAACCTGCATCAATATCACAAACTATGTTCCTACCATCCTTCATAAACGTTATCCAAATCTCCCAAGTGTGTATCACTCAAGTGATATCTGCACACCACATCTACATGATGACGATGATTATATTCAAATTAGAGCAGATACTTGAAGTTCATACTGTGATAGATCTGCCAGAAAAAGAAACAACAGGTTTAATGTGTCTGTTTAGTGAATAAACAGCTAAAACAGGGGTGTCACACTCCAGCACTGAGGAGAGAAAATGAGCAACCAGTATCTACTGGATAAGTAAACCTGCCCTGCCACCTAGAGCAAGAAGAATTGCAAAGGGAATGCTGATCAGAATCAGAATCAAGTTTATTGCCAAGTATATTCTCACATACAAGGAATTATTAGCTTTGTTGATTGGTGCTTGAACAGTTAAGATAGAAAAATTTAGCAAAGACAAAAGTAGTTATATGCATAGAATAGAAAATACGAATTATCTAAAATATACAAATTTGAAAATTAGACATATTTAAGGAGTATGTGCATGGGTTTTTTTGAAGTCCAAGCTATACAGCATGTCCCGGAATGTGCAAAAATAGATTATATGATGAAGATGAGATGATGAAGATGAAGAAGAGTCATGACCTGAATGTGTGAGAGGAAGAGAATATGTGCAGTGGGTTAAATAAATAGCCAAGCTGTTCTGTGTGTGCTGGAATTTGCAATAAATGCTCACAGAATGAAGCTGTATGACATGACCTTGAGATATGCAAAATCGCAGTTCAGAGATGACGTGCATTAATGTCACAGATTCGGAGTGTGAGATTAGAGTTTAGACTCAGTGGAGTCTCTGACCTTATTGATGAGGCCAGCTGCAGTGGGGAAAAGGCTGGTTTTATGGCTTGAGGTTTTGGTTCTAATGGACCGCAACCTCCTACCGGAGGGGAGTGATTCAAAAGTTTTGTGTCCAGGGTGAGAGGGGTCGGCCACAATCCTTTCTGCTCTCCTCAGGGTCCTGGACTCGTACTGGTCTTAAAGAGATGGAAGGTTGCAGCCAATTGTCCTCTCAGACACCAAAATTAAGTTAACATTAATGGGTTTTATTCACATGATAAAAGAACATTTATCACCTCACACAAGGACATGCAACTTAGTTCAATGTTTGAGCTAGTTTGTTTTTGTGATTTTTGTTTATGCCTACACATTTACTCCTTGTTCTTACAGGAGTATTGAGGAAAATACCTAAAAATTCCTGGTTGAGGTGTCTAGAATGTTTGTTACAAAAACTCATCTCATTATCTCTAGCCGCTTTATCCTGTTCTACAGGGTCGCAGGCAAGCTGGAGCCTATCCCAGCTGACTACGGGCGAAAGGCGGGGTACACCCTGGACAAGTCGCCAGGTCATCACAGGGCTGACACATAGACACAGACAACCATTCACACCTACGGTCAATTTAGAGTCACCAGTTAACCTAACCTGCATGTCTTTGGACTGTGGGGGAAACCGGAGCACCCGGAGGAAACCCACGCGGACACGGGGAGAACATGCAAACTCCGCACAGAAAGGCCCTCGCCGGCCACGGGGCTCGAACTCGGACCTTCTTGCTGTGAGGCAACAGCGCTAACCACTACACCACCGTGCCGCCCTGTTACAAAAACGAATATTTAATAATAATAATAATAATAACACTGAACCATCAAATTTAAGATTTCAACAGAGCTCTAGACCCAGGCTTGTGCCAGACCTGTGTTCACAGTGTTTTTTGTCCAGTAATGTAGCACATCAGATGAAAAAGACACAATCTGCTGCAAGTCTATAAATCCAATTTTCAAACTGAATTTGAAATCACATACAATCGTGTCTTGAGTGTGAATAGATGTGAGGTTTTTTGTTTGTCTGTTTTTTGTTTGTTTGTTTTTTTTGGGGGGGTCCCTGTAGAAAATATTTTTTCAGCTCAATACACAACCTAGGTCTGAACAGTCAAGTCAGTATTGATGTGACTTTTCCATTAATCAAACTTGACATTTGCCAGTGGTCAATGCCACTAACAAATGCCATTAGTCATCTGAACATTTTGGATAAACTTTGTGCTAGGAAGGTTTCCACATCAGGTCCACCACTCCTGGCTCTGGTCTTATGCTAATGTTTCTCTTCCCTGAAGTAGCCACCATGACTCAACAGAACACCAGCATTAAAATGCTGACCCTCTTTCTCTTTTCCTTATAATGACTTCTCATTATCTCTAGCCGCTTTATCCTTCTACAGGGTCACAGGCAAGCTGGAGCCTATCCCAGCTGACTACGGGCGAAAGGCGGGGTATACCCTGGACAAGTCGCCAGGTCATAACAGGGCTGACACATAGACAACCATTCACACTCACACCTATGGTCAATTTAGAGTCACCAGTTAACCTAACCTGCATGTCTTTGGACTGTGGGGGAAACCGGAGCACCCAGAGGAAACCCACGCGGACATGGGGAGAACATGCAAACTCCGCACAGAAAGGCCCTCGCCGGCCACGGGGCTCGAACCCAGGACCTTCTTGCTGTGAGGCGACAGCGCTAACCACTACACCACCATGCTGCCTCTTATAATGACATGTCTTGTGAAAGATTGTTCTGACAGCAGCACTACCTTGGAGGCTGGAGGATATTAAATGGTTCAAAGAGTTTAGTTTACAAACCACATTTTCATTTCCTGTCTACAGTAGAGGCAATCCTTGGAGTGCTATTTGCTAGCACTCCAACATGGCAAATTTTGTGCTCATTCTTAACTAATTTTGTAAAAAATATAGGTTATTTAGCAAAAAAGTAGTAGATGTTTTATGTGATGTAAGTAAAAAGAAAGCTACCTAGCCTCATAAGATAAATAACCCATAATTATCCTGGATAGCTAGTCCTAGTTAGAAACTTGACTGAGCTGTCCCCATGAACTTTTGGTTTGAATTCACCTTTTAGGTGTTTTATCTACTACAGGACAGATGAATGTTCACTGCAACACCTTGGTTACCACTGTTACCTCACAGCAAGAAGGTTCTGGGTTCGAGCCCCGTGGCCGACTGGGGCCTTTCTGTGTGGAGTTTGCAGGTTCTCCTTGTGCATGCGTGGGTTTCCTCCGGGTGCTCCAGTTTCCTTCCACAGTCCAGAGACATAGAAATTAGTTCAACTGGCTACTTTAACAATTGTCCATAGGTGTGTATGTGAGTGTGAAAGTCTGTCTGTCTCTCTGTGTTGGTCCTGCAATGGATTGGCGACCCGTCCAGGGTATACCCCGCATCTCACCCGATGTCAGCTGGGATTGGCTCCAGCTTCCACGTGACCTGCAATAGATAAGCGGTGTAGAAAATGAATGAATGTTTTGTATTATTAGTAACATTGTTTTTAATAATACATAAACATAATTAATAATAGGTATTAGAAATCTTTTGACAAGGTCCTTTATGCTTAGTTTGCCTAGACTTGGCCTACTGTTTTATAAAGTTTCATGAGCTGATCAAAAGAGGGATTTCTTGTCAAAAATAGTCCAAATAAAGCTCAACGCCATTATTAGAATAAACTGTAACTGCATCTTCTGTCAGTTTGTTTGTTTACATTTTTCTTTGTTAGCTTTTTCCTTGTATTGTACCTGATTTTCTTTAATGTATTTGTGTTTTAGAAAATCATGAAAACCTGGTAAATACACTCACTATATGGCCAAAAGTTTGTGGATGCCTTACCAATGTGCTTATTAAACATCCCATTCCATATTTATTCCTTCTTTCCAGTTGTAATAAGTTCCACTCTTCTGGAAAGGCTTTCTACTAGATTTTGGGGCGTGGCTGTGTGGATTTGTGATCATTCAGCTACAAGAGCATTACTGAGATCAGGCACTGATGTTGAGTGAGGAGGTCTGGGTGCAGTCGACGGTCCAATTCATCCCAAATGTGTTCAGTGGGGTTGAGTTCAGGACTCTGTGCAGGACATTCAAGTTCTTCCACTCCAACCTTGACAAACCATTTTCATGGAGCTCACTTTGTCTTGCTGGAACAGATTTGGACCTCTTAGTTCCAGTGAAGGGGAAGTGTAATTCTACAGCATACAAAGACATTCAAAACAATTGGGTGCTTCCAAGTTTGTGACAACAGTTTGGGGGAAGAACCACAAATGTGTGCGATGGTCAAGTGTCCATAAACTTTTGGCTATATAGTGTATGCTTATTGTAATAGCCAGATTTCCATCCAAGTGGTTTTAATAATATCGCATCTCATTATCTCTAGCCGCTTTATCCTGTTCTACAGGGTCGCAGGCAAGCTGGAGCCTATCTCAGCTGACTACGGGCGAAAGGCGGGGTACACCCTGGACAAGTCGCCAGGTCATCACAGGGCTGACACATAGACACAGACAACCATTCACACTCACATTCACACCTACGGTCAATTTAGAGTCACCAGTTAACCTAACCTGCATGTCTTTGGACTGTGGGGGAAACCGGAGCACCCGGAGGAAACCCACGCAGACACGGGGAGAACATGCAAACTCCGCACAGAAAGGCCCTCGCCGGCCACGGGGCTCGAACCCGGACCTTCTTGCTATGAGGCGACACTAACCACTACACCACCGTGCCGCCCCGGTTTTAATAATATATATATATTAGAAATTATTTGCCATATTATCCATCCATTATCTACACCACTTATCTGTCAGGGTAGCGGTTGAAGCTGAAGCCAATCCCAGCTGATTTCATGCAAGAGGGGAGGTTCACCCTGGACAGGTCGCCAATCTATTGCAGTGCTAACACAGAGACAAGCAATCTTTAACATCTATGGGCAATTTAGAGTAGCCAGTTGACCTAATCCACCATGGCAGGAAACCAGAGCACCCAGAGGAAACCCACACAGGTATGGGGTGAACATGCAAACTCCATTCAGCTGCAAGGTTCAAATCCAGAACCTTCATGCTGTGAGGCCTTGCCAAATCATGTCAAGTTTAATTTGCCGACAATTGGCTTACTGTTAATTGATCCAAAGAGGGATTTCACGGTCATAAACAGACGTAATAAAACTGAATGTGCCATTTTTAGACAGAACTGCAACTATCTTTTGTTTAGATTTCGTTTACATTTCTTTTTCTTTCTTAGTTTTTTTTCTTGTATTGCAAATTGAAAATGTAATACACTTCACTGTAAAATTAATTCACAAATCCTCTTTTTCCTAGTATTACGTACGTGTTTTAAAAAATGGTCAACGCCTGGTATTTTACTTGGAGGAAACAGATACTGCCAGTCTACTTTGCTGGTACTTCGCATCAGGTCCCACCCCCTGTGACGAATGCGGAAGTGAACGCTGGGCTCTTTGGTTGATGAATCTTTTCGCTGTGATTCGTGAGTCGTGTTGCCACAGACAACCAGCTAGCAACAGCGCAGGCGCGGACAGAACACGCAGTAACAACGCACCCAGGGACACCTAACAAGACAAACAAACGCCTCTTTTGAGGATTGTGAGTAAAATAGATATTATTATTTATGTTTATCGTTATGTCGATCAGTGTGAAAATCAAGCGAGTGTTGTAGTACTCGCTAAAGTTGTGATATCCTCATAGTTAGCCGAGGTGCTAACGCTAGGCATAGCTAGATTACTAACGCTATGGAGTTCAGATTAGTGGAGCAATCAGCAGTCACATCACAAGTCTTACAGTGTACAATGCTTTATCAAAATGCATATACATTATAGCTACTCAAGTGTGCAGACATCTATGAATTACTGTTGGCTATTGTGAAGTTTGCAACATTATATTAAAAGGTGTAGTAGCTGAATTTTTAATTCCTTACTTATACAAATAACTTTGGAGACATATAGAATATGATAGACAGTGGATCAAGCAGTTGGCCTTCGCAAAAGTGTGTGAAGTCGTTACAAAAACATTTGCAAACCTGTCTTCCGGTCCGGAATTCTTCTTAGTGTTTGGATGTGCCTCCTGTCAATTGTTTTAAAGACACTACTCTACAGGCACTTTCTATCGTGGGGGCGGAGCTTCGTGATAATGGGCGGGAATTATTCAAATATCAAACCACCTTACTGTTAGAGACTGATGCTGCATTAGTGGTACCCTTTAATTGTGAATCTGCAAGTTGATACATTATTTTCCACCTTGTTGGCACATTGGACTGTGAAGTTGGAAGGAAAAAAAAAACATGGCCACCTGTATGAAAGCATTTCTTTGCACTGCTGGAGCATATAAAGCTCATGAAAAGCTACCACACTTTTACAGTTACAGGCCTCAGTGGTTATTGGTTCTGTTCTTCTACAGTGAACTTTAAACATTCAGGCAACGTTCTGGTATGAAATTCCAGCACCACAACTACAGCAGATAATAGCAAGTAGCTGAGCAACAAACTAGCTTTCCTAAGTAGAGTGATAACTCTAACACTGATGATTTTTCCCAATAGTGTTTAATATGGTTAGTGTTATAGCTTTAATAGGCATCTAACAATTCACACCAATCTAACAATTCACACCAATCTCGATTTGATTTGACTCATGATATTATTTGGGGGAAATGATAGTCAATGAAAATTTTATTACCAAAAACACCATTTATTTTCTTATTCTTTGTCAACTTAAATATTCCTTTTATGTTGGACTGTAGCCTTATTGTTTTATCAGAGCTTTATTACATGTACAACATGCTGTTTATCTAATTATTTTTAATCATTATATATTTTATGCCGGGCGGCACGGTGGTGTAGTAGTTAGCATTGTCGCCTCAGCAAGAAGGTTCTGAGTTCGAGCCCAGTGGCTGACGGGGGCCGTTCTGTGTGGAGTTTGTATGTTTTCCCCGTGTCTGCGTGGGTTTCCTCCGGGTGCTCTGGTTTTCCCCCATAGTCCAAAGACATGCAGGTTAGGTTAACTGGTGGCTCTAAATTGACCGTAGGTGTGAATGTGAGTGTGAATGTTGTTTGTCTCTATGTGTCAGCCCTGCGATAATCTGGCGACTTGTCCAGGGTGTACCCCACCTCTCGCCCATAGTCAGCTGGGATAGGCTCCAGCTTGCCCGTGACCCTGCACAGGATAGGTGGTTACGGATAATGGATGGACGGATGGATGGATATTTTATGCCATGATATAGGCCGAATATGGTATTATGTCACTACTGTTTTTAAGAAATAAAACTTTATTATTAACTTTTTAAATCTATGAAATCTTACTGAAGACATACATGACACTGAAGTTTTTATTCACATGTCAACAGGAAACAGTCTGTGGATGATCTCACCCTCAGTGTTTTTTTTTACAAATAACAGAACCAGTTGCAAATCCTGTTGGTCAGAGTTTTTCTGTCAACATTACCCAAGCATCCTAAAGTTTGATTTCTTAACTTTTTAAATATGTTGAATTTTGAAAAAATTAGTAAAAAATTCATAAGATTTTTTCACTTTAAGTGAACTCAGTCACACCTGATAGAAAATAAGTATTTTATAGTTCCTCAGCAATAATAACTTCTGTTGATAGAGTTGAATCATCTATTAGCAGGTATCCTCATTAACACAAGGCTCGACATTTACAGTAGTCCAACTGTCCAGGATGACCAAATGTTTGGTCTGGACAAGTCAGATCCTCATCTGCCTGTCCGACAGGATGAGTTGAATATTTGCTGAAAATCACCATTTTAATAGAAATTATTCAAGAGTTACATCAATAAAGTTCCAACAAAACCAGTTCAATCCCCTCAGTGATTCTGCCTTGTTATTGTTTATGAAATTCTGGGGAAGCTGAGTACAGCAGGTGTGAGTATAAAAATAACCACGTCATAATATCTAATTATAGATTATTAGACTTTGAATTCATCAAAAATCGGAGAATTGGTGATCAAATACCTCAGTAAAATAACTATCTGTGGTGAATCTTCATTTCATTTGGACAGTCATTGTATTTTTCTTTTGTGTGGTTCACATTAACCATCACAAATGTCGTGAAATATTAAACAGGAATTTTATGACAGTGCCAAACTCCCTTACGGTTTGTTTTCATTTACAACGTGATTCTGTCACCTTTATAATGTCCAACTTGTTTTCCTTCAGTTTAGTTTCTTTAAATTAATTTATACTTAAAGTTTAACTGGATTAATCAAGATTTGACTTTATTTCCTGCAGAAGTTTTAAATTTGGGTGAGTCTAACTCTTAAAACTGCAGATCAGATCATGGGTTATAACAGCCAAGGTTCCCACTGGCGCTTGTCACGCTTGTCGTTGATGAACATAATCCATCAGTGACAAAGAGAAAATTACTAGCAGTCGTCATAGTAATAAATGTATTTGTCATCTTTCTCATAAATCATCTTTTCTAGAAATCCCTCCACAAATCCCTCCATTTGCTGAAATCCAACCTCAGTGAAGAGACGGCGGGAAGCCAGAGTGTAAACAATGAGCATGTGTTTGTGACTAATAAAAATCGACTATGCATAATGACCAAATGGGCGCCAAGCTTTTGACCAATCACAGCGCGTCTTAATCAGCCTGGCGTGGTGGTGTAATTATCTCTGCATGAACCAAACAATGGTACAGTCTCAGCTGATGAAGTTTTTGGGTGGTCTTCTTCAAGCACTGAAGATGATTTCAGGGCTGAACAGCCACAGGGGAGGCACACTCGGAGCCCCGACCGTCCCCTCGCACGTCGGACAGTGTCAGTAATATAGGGGTCGGTAAAAAACGCCAAAGTGAAAGTGCAGTCAGCCGGCAAGCGACTGAAAGGAGCTATGGTTTCGGGGGCATGGTGTGTTGAGTCCCCGTGGCTAACGCATGATGAAAATCGCAGTGTCATGCTGTGTTCGGCTTCTAAATCGACGGGAAATCTGGATTCCTTTACTGTTGTTTGTTCCAAGATTCTTTTTGACTCTGTTCAATTGTAAATGAAGTTTTGTGCTGAAGTAAAGGCTAAAAGGAGTCCGAATACCTCTTTTGAATAATTCCATGCTAAAATAACATTAAGTAAGCGCAAACTAAATAGGTTTATTTGAGCTTGATGGTGCACAGGGTGGCCAGAATCAAGCCTTTCTTATTAGAGCCTGGAATGGAGTCAAAATTTTATATGTAATGGGGAGGCCTGTATCTGTACAAATATTTGAATTGTGCCAGTTTGGTTGGTATAAACCTGTATTAAGTCCACTCTGATCTGGTAAATAAGAAAAAGTGAAGAATACTTATTGGACTTTATTTTTCCAAGGTAAAACGTGGAGAATATTTTTCAGAACCCAGGAAGAACCCTGAACAATACATACGCCATAATAGGGCATTGGATAGTTTTTGTTTATTGTTACAGTTAAAGTTTGAATTTTATTGAAAAATTATAAATCATTAAAGCAAAATGATTATCATATCTGTACCTTCTTTTTGATAAACTTTGTTAACCACTTTCCTTTCATTGAACTAGTAAATACATAGTAATAATAAAAAGGTTATGGTCAGGAAAAGTGAAAAATTTTGCCACTTGTCCAACTGGATGAGTGGATTAAAAAGGTAATGTCGAGCCCTGTAACACCTTAAAGAGCCATCAACAGATCCAGACTTACATCCTTACTCTTGCAGCTACATACCTTTCTCTATTAGTATCACTGTAGTAAATAAATAATTCACAATACACAACAATGAAAAGCATTGTAACAGTTTTGATGGTGGCACAGTGGGTAATGTTGCTGCCTCACTTACATGTATTTATTTACTTAGTTAGTTATTAGAGTTTTTCTTTTATAACATAGCGTATTTACCATTCCTATTGTCATCTATTCTATAGCTTGTTTGTTTTATCTGTAACCGCTTATCCTGTGTGGGGTCGCGGGCTATTCTATAGCTACTGCACATATTCACTCCCTGTAGTCTTGTTATTTATTTACTGTGTATATATATTTACATATTCAACCTGCACTTTTTAATTTGTACAATGCTACTATTTGCATTTCTGTTAGATGCTAAACTGCATTTCGTTGCTAAGTATTTGTACTGTACAATGACAAATATCCATCCTCCCATCACTAGGTCATATGGCACAGTCACTAAAAGGCATCCACATGATTGTCACTACTCCTGTGGTTATCCATTGTTGTAATTTTACATGCGTAACTACAGTGGTGCTTGAAAGTTTGTGAACCCTTTAGAATTTTCTATATTTCTGCATAAATATGACCTAAAACATCATCAGGTTTTCACACAAGTTCTAAAAGTAGATAAAGAGAACCCAGTTAAACAAATGAGACAAAAATATTATACTTGGCCATTTATTTATTGAGGAAAATGATCCAATATTACATATCTGTGAATGGCAAAAGTATGTGAACCTTTGCTTTCAGTATCTGGTGTGACCCCTTTGTGCAGCAATAACTGCAGCTAAACATTTCTGGTAAATGTTGATCAGTCCTGCACACCGGCTTGGAGGAATTTTAGCCCATTGGGTCATTCCGTGCCAACTCACCTAAGGGTCCCCACATCACCGTCTCAGATTTTGCTCAAAAAATTCTATAATCAAGAATCATATGTTTGTACCACACATGCAAAATATTAGCTCCCAATTCATTGTAGTTTTGGAACTACAGGCCTTTGAAATTTTGATGTCAAAATACCACATGACGAAATGGCTCTTTCCCCAACTTCAGAGACCCATAACTTTTTATTGCAGCTATCTAGACAGTTGTGTTTGCAGATTCTTACTGAATGATACCCACTCTTTTCAAATCTGTTGCCACAAAGCCTCTGAAGGACATACGTTTTGCATAATGGGAAGCCAAAAATGACGTTTTGGCCAAAATCACTTAAAATTCATTAAAACTCTAGGGGGCATAGTAGAAATATGAAGCTAGTTAGATTTTTTTCCTCACTACATAGTAATTGTAGGGTTGTTATCTGTTCACAGAAACATATTTTGCCATGAAATTTCAATTCCTGAATTTAAAAAAAAAATTTTAACATCTTACGTCCTTTCCGAGGGGGCTAAAATAGGGCATTTTTGCCATCTTATTTGGTCATGTGGCTAGGGGTTTAGGATCTTCTAATTTTTTGTGAAGATGCTCTCATATAAGATGTAACTACTCCCTGATTTTTTTTAACAAACGCCCCTTGCTTCATATTTTAATAATTTGTTTTGTACATGGACAGTTTCATCATTTTTCACTTTTTTCCACATTCAGAACTCTGTAACTCTAAATTGGAAGATTCCTACTAGCAGCTATTTCAGATTTACATACACTGACACACAAATTTTCATATTTTAGTAGTAGTATGCCCAAGAAATTCATATTTTTCTTTCTATTGGGACCTAAAAACAGCTATTTGGCCAAAAATGACAAAAACGCTGGGCAGCTTTTAATAAACAAGGGAATAATGAAGGGGTGTTTTGCACACAAATTAAGGCTTATAAGAACCTAATCTAGGCATACACATTTCCTGAACAACTTTTACTGTATTGTATAGTATTTTTTGCAATTAGACAATTTTAGGTATAATTGCAATTTTTGTTGAATATCCTTGGAAAATATAGAAAAATAACAACAAAATTCTGGAGTAGTATTTTTAATATACTTCAAGGTTGTGTAAGCACAAAACATTTAGCAATGAGGTTTTATTTACATATTAACACATTCAATGATCCATGATCATGATGTTGAAAAACATCACAAGATTTGTACATAATTTAAAGTCAAATATGGGCATCCGTGATAATGGGTAATTCATTCACAGGCAGTACAGTTTCATGTGATGTGCTAAGACACTCATAAACTGTCATCTAGTAGTACATAAGTTAAAACTTAAGTCTTTCACAAGTTTGAAGTCATCCTCTGTTAGTTGGTATTGGCGTCCCCCACTTTTTGTTTGGGGCCTCTACCACACAAAGGACATGAAGCAAAGGCACCCAACATTCATCTTTCCTGCTTTGTGGTGGCCATGAGAATGTGTTGCCTCGTCCTTGTCTCATGAAATTGACATACACATCATTTTCTTCTTCATTTCTGGTGACAATATTTCCAATGTACCATTTTCTGTCATAAACACAGGCAATATATATTGCTGCCTCTTGTGGTTAACTGTGGAGACCGACCAGTGCTCCATCTGGTGGAGCAAGTCGTAACTATTATGATTTCAAATAACAGGAATGTAAGACACATTTTTCAATTAAAAATCAACATTTGCTAAGGATATCATTGCTAATATATATATATATATATATATATATATATATATATATATATATATATATATATATATATATATATATGGATAGAAAAAGTCACCACATCTTTAATTTATGAGGAAAATAGCCCATTCCCTCCAGAACTTGAAAAATATCAAGTCAACATTTTTGTCATTTTTGGCCAAATAGCTGTTTTTAGGTCCCAATAGAAAGAAAAATATGAATTTCTTGGGCATACTACTACTAAAATATGAAAATTTGTATGTCAGTGTATGTAAATCTGAAATAGCTGCTAGTAGGAATTTTCCAATGTAGAGTTACAGAGTTCTGAATGTGGAAAAAAGTGAAAAATGATGAAACTGTCCATGTACAAAACAAATTATTAAAATATGAAGCAAGGGGCGTTTGTTAAAAAAAATCAGGGAGTAGTTACATCTTATATGAGAGCATCTTCACAAAAAATTAGAAGATCCTAAACCCCTAGCCACATTACCAAATAAGATGGCAAAAATGCCCTATTTTAGCCCCCTCGGAAAGGACGTAAGATGTTAAAAAATTTTTTAAAAATTCAGGAATATAATTTTCATCGCAAAATATGTTTCTGTGAACAGATAACAACCCTACAATTACTATGTAATGAGGAAAAAAATCTAACTAGTTTCATATTTCTACTAGGCCCCTTAGAGTTTTAATGAATTTTAAGCGATTTTGGCCAAAATGCCATTTTTGGCTTCCTATTATGCAAAAAGTATGTCCTTCAGAGGCTTTCTGGCAACAGATTTGAAAAGAGTGGGTATCATTCAGTAAGAATCTGCACACACAACTTTCTAGATAGCTGCAATAAAAAGTTATGGGTCTCTGAAGTTGGGGAAAGAGCCAATTTCGACATGTGGTGTTTTGACATCAATATTTCAAAGGCCTGTAGTTCCAAAACTACAACATAATTGGGGGCTAATATTTTGCATGTGTGGTACAAACATATGATTCTTGATTAGAGAATTTTTTGAGTAAAATCTGAGACGGTGATGTGGGGGAGTTCCTGAAATTTAGGTGAGTTGGCACGGAATGACCCCATTCCTCCATACAGAACAGCTTCAACTCTGGGATGTTGGTGGGTTTCCTCACATGAACTGCTTGCTTCAGGTCCTTCCACAACATTTCGATTAGATTAAGGACTTGGACTTGGCCATTCCTAAACATTAACTATATTCTTCTTTAACTATTCTTTGGTAGAATGACTTGTGTGTTTAGGGTTGTTGTCTTGCTGCATGACCCACCTTCTATTGAGATTCAGTTCATGGACAGATGTCCTGACATTTTCCTTTAGAATTTGCTGGTATAATTCAGAATTCATTGTTCCATTAATGATGGCAAGCCATCCTGGCCCAGATGCAGCAAAACAGGCCCAAACTATGATACTACCACCACCATGTTTCACAGATGGGATAAGGTTCTTATGCTGGAATGCAGTGTTTTCCTTTCTCCAAATATAATGCTTCTCATTTAAACTAAAAAGTTCTATTTTGGTCTCATCCATCCACAAAACATTTTTCCAGTAGCCTTCTGGCTTGTCCAAATGATCTTTAGCAAACTGCAGATGAGCAGCAACGTTCTTTTTGGAGAGCAGTGGCTTTCTCCTTGCAGCCCTGCCATGCACACCATTGTTGTTCAGTGTTCTCCTAATGGTGGACTCATGAACATTAACATTAGCCAATGTGAGAGGCCTTCAGTTGCTTAGCAGTTACCCTGGGGTCCTTTGTGACCTCGCCAACTATTACACACCTTGCTCTTGGAGTGATCTTTGTTGGTCGACCTCTCCTGGGGAGGGAAACAATGGTCTTGAATTTCCTCCATTTGTACACAATCTGTCTGACAGTGGATTGATAGAGTCCAAACTCTTTAGAGATGGTTTTGTAACCTTTTCCAGCCTGATGAGCATCAACAACACTTTTTCTGAGGTCCTCAGAAATCTCCTTTGTTTGTGCCATGGTGCACTTCCACAAACATGTGTTGTGAAGGTCAGACTTTGATAGATCCCTGTTCTTTAAATAAAATGGGGTGCCCAGTCACACCTGATTGTTATCCCACTGATTGAAAACACCTGACTCTAATTTCACCTTCAAATTAACTGCTAATCCTAGAGGTTCACATACTTTTGCCACTCAGAGTTATGTAATATTGGATCATTTTCTTCAATAAATAAATGACCAAGGATAATATTTTTGTCTCATTTGTTTAACTGGGTTCTCTTTATCTACTTTATGACTTGTGTGAAAATCTGATGATGTTTTAGGTCATATTTTTGCAGAAAATTCTACAGGGTTCACAAACTTTCAAGCACCACTGTAGGACTATCCCCTTTCAAGTGCTGTAAAGTGCAGCTTCTTCAATTGTGCTTGACTTGAAAAACTTCATTGAATCATTGTGTGTGTTTACAGAAAACTGATCTCTACGAAGATGATTCACTCTAATCTTTATTGAAAACTACAAACAGCTCGTTTAAGAAATTTACTTGATGGGGGGGCACATGGTGCACAAGCTCAGATTCAACTTAAATAAAATTGGTTCTTGGAAGTGAAATCTGAGACTCCCGCTCTAGTTTATAATCCTGAGCAGGTTTTGTGTCCAAAATTATTGCATATTAAATACTTTGATAAGGATTTTTTTTCACTGTACTTGGTGTTTGGGATCGTCATCTCATTGTGCTGTGAATGACTAACGTAATGACCTTTAGTCTGCAGTGCTTATTCTGCTGATAAATCCTGCCCTGTGTTCTCTCTCCAGCTGGAGAATGGCAGTGAATGTGTACTCCACATCTATGACCATAGAGAACCTGAGCAGACATGACATGCTCGCTTGGGTCAACGATTCTCTGCAGCTCAGCTACACAAAAATAGAGCAGCTCTGCTCAGGTAGGTGAAACTCAGTCACTACATTTAAACCTTAGAACAGTAAAATAAATGAAAGAAAAGTGTGTTTCCAGCGTGCTTTATTTCTTCAAGCTACATGTTAAGCCAGAAAACTAGATTTTCTGAAAGACCTGTTCCTTATACGGTATGTTTCATTTTTTAAAAAAAATAGTACGTTTAGAACGAGAGAAAATACAATTCGCAATTCAGTATATGAAGGAAAGTGACGAGGCCTATTGTTTTGTTGTCTTTCATAATGTCTGTACTGGATTGATGAACTTTTGGCCCATATGGAAATGGATTGTGCTTCTCAGGTGCAGCATATTGCCAGTTTATGGACATGCTGTTCCCCGGGTGTATTCTTCTGAAGAAAGTGAAGTTCCAGGCCAAATTGGAGCATGAGTACATCCACAACTTCAAAGTGCTACAAGCAGCCTTCAAGAGAATGAATGTAGACAAGGTTGAGTACCTTCCACAATAATCTAAAAAAAAAAAAAGGCAGCACGTGAACTTGACCTAACTTCATAGGTCAACTACTAGAATTGTGTAGTGAACTTCTTGATTGCCAAAAAGGGGAGTGCATAAAAGGAAAAGCAGCTGATCCCCACTATAAAATGCCCCGTACTCCAGGGGCTCTTGTGAAGATCTTTTCCACTTAGTACCAGGGCATGGTTGCCACTGCCAGAATGTCAAAGCTTGTCTGTCAGCAGAATTTTGAAATTATAGACTGCTTGAAAATATTTTGTCTGTTTATTAACTGTTGTAAATTGTTCAGCCTCATGCTGGACTGCCATAATGTTATTCACTTATGTTTTGTTGAAGATCATCCCGGTTGAAAAGCTGGTGAAAGGAAAGTTCCAGGATAACTTCGAGTTTGTTCAGTGGTTTAAAAAATTATTTGACGCAAACTACGACGGGAAAGAGTACGACCCTCAAGCAGCACGACAAGGCCAGGAAGTCACGCCTACACCCAACCCAGGTGAAATCATTAATACACAAGTCTAATGCGGGGTTTCTTTCACATGTTTGCAATGAAAACATTGAAGGCAAGTTCAAAAATGTTTCATAGATTTATATTTGAGCAATTGCTTGGCATAATTTTACCATTCCTAATCACCAGGGGTGGTAAGAGGCACTTCAGTCATGAAGCGATTAATGATGTGTGATTATGACACCACCACCACTTTTCCTTTTTCACTGCTAAAATACCACACAAAGACAGTGCTATTTTATTACTATTTATTGAAATGACCTTATTGAAGGTGTTGGCACTGTGTGTCCACAGGTATCTGGGTAGTTCTCATCAGTTCAGGGTTCATAGAACCATAATTTTATGTATTTTTATATCTTGACATACTTCTTGATGTGCTATTTATTAACTGTTAATGCTTGATTGGTGTAGGACCACAGAGGACGTCACCAACAGTACCCAAAAACATGCCAACCCCTCAGCGGCCTATCAGCTCTACCCTGACAAATGTAAAACGGGGCACACATGTGTTACGGAATGGCGGAAGTGATGCAGAGCTTCTGGAACTCAACCAGCAGGTGCACAGGCAACTCTCCCCCACCTACACCTTCCCAAAAAGGACATGCTGGTTAACAAAGCAGAACTTTTTCTCTTAAATTTCCAAACATTTACCAATGCATCTCAAATAATTAGAATATCATTAAAAAGTTCGTTTTTTTTTGTAATTTAATTCAAAAAGGTAAACGTTCATGTATTCTGTATTCATTACATGTAAAGTGAAATATTTCAAGCCTTTTTTTGTTTTATGATTATGGCTTACAGCTCATAAAAATCAGAAATCCAGTGTCTCAAATTATCAGAATATTTCCTAAGATCAATTAAAAAAAAGGATTTACAATACAGAAATGTCCAACTTCTGAAAAGTATGTTCATTTGTACACTCAATATTTGATTGTGGTTCCTTTACCATGAATTACTGCATCAATGCGGCGTGGCATGGAGGCGATCAGCCTGTGGCACTGCTGAGGTGTTTATTGAAGCCCAGGTTGCTTTGATAGTGATCTTCCCTGGTGAAAAACCTCAAAGGATCTTTAAGGATCCATGAGGATTGTCAAAGATCCTTAAAGATAAGGATCTTTATAGGATCCTTAAAGGAGCTTAGAAAGATCTTCGTATGCAGAATCATTGTAAAGATCCTCAAGGATTTGACAAAGATCTTTTAAGGATCCTACGAACATCCTCATAATGATCCCTGCAAAAATCTTTGCAAGGATCCTTTAAGAGCCTCAAGGATTCATCAAGGATCTTTCAAAGATCTTAGAAGGATCCTTCTAAGGATCTTGTTAAGATCTTTGCTAGAATCCTTGAGGATTTGATCAGGATCTTTTAAAAACCTTTGTCAAGATCTTTGCAAGGATCCTTTAAGATCCTCAAGTATTCAACAAGGATCTTTGCGAGGATCTTTGAAGATGTGATCGGGATCTTTTAATTATCTTTGTGAAGATCTTCACAAAAGCTTTGCAAAGTTCCTCCAAGATACTCAAAGATTTAACAAGGATCCTTCAAAGATCTTAAAAGGATCCTTTTCAGGATCTTATAAAGATCTTAACTGGAATCCCGAAGGATTTAATCAGGATCTTGTAAGGATCCTTGTCAAGGTCTTTACGAGATCTTTGTGAGGATCCTTTAAGGTCCTCGAGGATCAAATGAGGATCTTTTTAAATTTTTTAAAAATGATCCTAATTCAACAGAACTGACAAGGATGGAAATAGGTTGAAACTTACATAATTATGATTCATAAGAATTAGATAAGGGTTTCCCAAGGAACCCTGAATAGCCAACATCTTAAAAGGATCTTTGAAAGAATCTTTCATGATTTTTCAAGGTTTCAAAGATCTGGAAAGGATCTTAAAGCATATACACAGAACCATGGCCTCACTTTAGTTTATTTATAGCTTTAGTCTCAAGAATAGTTGAGGCCTCAAGAATGGCACAGGAATAATTTTAAGCATTAACAATAAATCTAATATAGTAATTTTTACGATTAAAGTGATCCATATAGGTAGTGGTCTGAGTGAATGACCGTGACGTCTATAACGTCACAGCAGGAAGTCTATCGGTCTCATCGCCATTTCCGCTATACTAAAACACAGAGCTGACTGCAACTCTGATCCTCCATTTTGAGCTAATTTATTGCCATGCCACGTAGATGTGTTGCTGGCCGGTGCAGTACCAACAATTAAAGGAAAAGAAAACTACAAGAAAAGGAAAGTATGTATGTATTTATTTATTTTTTTTAAAAGGAAAGTAAGTTCAGTTGCACCAGTTCTCCTGGAGTGTGAGCTGAGGGTTGTTGGTAAAACCCGGGACGTAACGGGACTATTATCGCTCGGACAGTGACTTCCCCACGGTTGTTGCTAAAACCGGTGATGTCCCGTCCCAGGTTTTAGTAATTGCCTGAGCCGAGCAGTAATGGCGAAGTACTCCGTATAGAGAAAATGGAGAATGAGTGGACCAGCTGTCTGATTTCTTCACTGGATATTGCTGCCATCTCGCCCTTGCGTGGAAGAAGCGAATGAACGGACAACTGAAAGTCAGATTGTTTCAAAACAATCGGCCACAAGATCGGCCTTCAAGAAGCGAGAACACAGACGAGTAAGCTCCGACTCTCATTTGGATACAAAACAACAAAAACATCACGTTGTTTACCTGCATTTAGATTAATACATGTAACTTGTATTGTATAGTTAAATTACCGGTATAAGATTATTTAATTTGCTTCAGAATGTGATTGTCTCAGTTCATCTGATTATTTAATTAGCCTTTTCCGTTTAATCAGTGAAAATGCATGCATGTACATGTATGTTGCATAAGTTATAATGCCTCTCCTGTTTTAATGAGAGTCAACCCACAATCAATGAAGTCAAATCAGTTTTAGTTGAGCAAGTTGGTAACGGTATTTCTTACTTTCACCATACATTTTTATTTGTATGACTTTGGTCTATAGCTGTCAAAGGCCTCAGCCTTAAAACCGGTTACCGCTGTGACGTCACGCACTCAGGGCTGGCTGGCTTAGTGGGGCAGCTCGAATGCCAGCTTTGCGGTCGATTTTAACTCTCAAAAAATATTTTTTTTTTTTATTCCCATTTATGCAGCATACAAGAATTAAGGATGGACATGCTATCCATTCAGCAATTTATTTAAAAATAAAGGATTTTTTTTTAAATCAATTACGGATTTGGTTAAGTTCTTTTTAGGATATTTTCAAGATCTTCACAAGACCTTTGCAAGCATCTCAAGATGAAGAAAGCAGTGGAAATCAAGTCTATGGAACATGGATCATACAAAATACAGTGGAACCTCTCTGAAGTGAACATCTGGACGCAGTAATGCTTTCCGTAACTGGAGCTATTTGCTTTTGGGGACATGTTCTCATCAGTGATGGCCTAAAAGTGCAAAGTTGGCCTCTCGCAGGAACCTAGCAAACAACAAGATGTGTATAAATACAAAAGAAACTCTGAAATATAGCACAGTAAAATAATTTTGCAATTTGAATGATTAAAATAATACTGAGACTAATCAAACTTCTTTTCAGGCATTCCCTTAAAAACAAAACCATAACCTCCATCTATTTTGGAAATGGCTGCTAACTGCAATGTGAAAAAAGGCCCAACATGCTGGTCATAAGTAACTCTTAATGTCTACTTATGAGTGACAGTCTTAAGAGCTTAAACTGTATTTTGAAAAATCTGCTACAGTTCAGAATCTTAAAAGGCTAACTTTTAAAATTAATTACAAGCGCATTTCCCTGGCTGGCGACTTGTCCAGGGTGTACCCCGCCTTTCGCCCGTAGTCAGCTGGGATAGGCTCCAGCTTGCCTGCGACCCTGTAGAACAGGATAAAGCGGCTAGAGATGATGAGATGAGATGACATTTCCCTGGTGAAAATCTTTCAAGGATCTGTAAAGTTCTTTGTGAGGGTCTGAGGATCCTGTTGAGGATCTCAACAAAGATCCTCAAAAGATCTTCAGGGATCTTCAATTTTCTTGCCAAGATCTTTTCAAGATCCTTGAAGATCTTGGCAAGAATTTTAAAGATCCTTGAAGATCTTTTGAGGATCTTTGTTGATGATGTCCTCAACAGGATCCTCAAAGTCCTTCACAAAGAACTTTATGGCTCCTTGAAGATCCTTGAAAGATTTTCACCAGGGTTTGGCTCATTTTGTATTTTTGGGTTAGGTGTTTCTCATCTTCTCTTGACAATAGCCTGGAGATTCTCTGTGGGGTTCAGGTCAGGCAAGTTGGCTGGCCAATGAAGAACAGTAATCTCATGGTCAGCAAACCATTTGGTAGTACCGTAGTTTTGGCACTGTGGGAAGGTGCTAAGTGCTGCTGGAAAAGGAAATCGGCATCTCTATAAAGCTTATCAGCAGATAGAAGCATAAAGTGGTCTAAAATCTCCTGGTAGACGGCTGTGTTGACTTTGGACTTGATAAAACACAGTGGACCAACACCAGCAGATGACATGGCACCCCAAATCATCATAGACTGTGGAAACATCACACTGGACTTCAAACACCTTGGATTCTGTGCCTCTCCACTCTTCCTCCAGACTCTAGGACCTTTTATTTCCAAATGAAATGCAAAATTTACTTTCTAAAAAGAGGACTTTGGACCACTGAGCAACAGTCCAGTTCTTTCTCTCCTTAGCCCAGGTAAAACGTTTCTGACATTGTCTTTGGTTCAGGAGTAGCTTGATATTAGGAATGCGACAGCCGTAACTTCTTTCCTGAAGACGACTGTGCGTGGTAGCTGTTAATACACCGACACCAGCCTCGGTCCACTCCTTGTGAAACTCTCCCAAGTTCTTGAATCGATTTTTCTTGACAGTCCTCTCAAGGCTGCGGTCATCCCTGTTGCTTGTGCACCTTTTCCAGCCAGCCTTTTCAGCAGTGACCTCCTGTGTCTTACCCTCCTTGTGCCAATGATTGTTTTCTGGACAACTGTCAAGTCAGCAGTCCACATGGTGGAGTCCAAACTCTTGAGAGATAGTTTTGTAACCTTTTCCAGCCTGATGAGCATCAACAACACTTTTTGTGAGGTCCTCAGAAATCTCCTTTGTTCTCATGCCATGATGCACTTCCACAAACATGTGTTGTGAAGGTCAGACTTTGATATATCCTTGTTCTTTAAATAAAATGGGGTGCCCACTCACACCTGATTGTCATCCCATTGATTGAAAACACCTGACTCTAATTTCACCTTCAAATTAACTGCTAATCCTAGAGGTTCACATACTTTTGCCACTCACAGATATGTAATATTGGATCATTTTCCTCAATAAATAAATGATCAAGTATAATATTTTTGTCTCATTTGTTTAACTGGATTCTCTTTATCTACTTTTAGGACTTGTGTGAAAATCTGATGATGTTTTAGGTCATATTTATGCAGAAATATAAGGGTTCACAAACTTTCAAGCACCACTGTAAGTCTACAATATATTCAGTAACTGATGGAAAATCTTGAACTTTTTCATGATATTCTAATTGTTTGAGATGCACTAGTATAAATTAGGAAAAATAAACATAGTAACGAGATCATTTGGTTAAAACTTGAAAACTGCATTTATGAATGTGATGCCAAATGCATGGTACGATGCCTTGGGAAACTTGATATTTGTTTCATGAATTTACAGTTTCGGACAGTAAACAGTTAGAAGAACATAATGACATGCAGTACCAATCAAAAGTTTGGATGCACATAATTCTAATTCAGTGCTTTTTCTTCATTTTTATTAATTAAAAGACACTTCATGTCTTAAAGTAATGATGGATGTCATTTCTCTTTTACTTAGTTGAGCAGTTCTTGACATCATATGGATTACTACGGTTGTGGAATTGGGTGATTTGCTGTATTTTTATTATTTTCTATTTACTGTTTAATCTCGTGCATTAAGAAGGCAAGAAATTCCACTAATTAACTTTTGACGAGGCACAGCTGTTAATTGAAAAGCATTCCAGGTGACTACCTCATGAAGCTGCTTACGATAATGCCAGTAGTGTGCAAAGCCTCATCAAGTAAATGCTGGCTACTTTGAAGAATATAAAATATGAAACATATTTGGGGGGGTTTAACACTTTTTTTTTTTTTATTTACCACATAATTCCATTTTTTTTCCTAACTTGTAGGTTAGGCGTTTTATGAGTTACTGAAATCGTTTCACTAAAGCCAAGTACAAGTATTGATTTGTGTTTGATTTCTGACTATAAAATTATATCTGCTTTAATTGTCGGTTATTGGAATGTTTTCAGCTCTTAAAATCACAATCAGACTCAGAAATGTGGTTTTCCGGTCTGAATTTTCCTCCATATGTAGCTGATGGACCTGAAGGTGACAGTACATGGCCTGGAGAAGGAGAGGGACTTTTACTTTGGCAAACTACGTGATATCGAACTCATCTGCCAGGAACACGAGAGCGAAAACAACCCAGTTCTTGCAAAGATTGTCGACATCCTCTATGCTACTGAGGTATAACGAGTCCTCGACGTGCATTACACAATGTACTGTAACAGATACGTTCAGTATCTGAGAGGAATTGGTGTGGGTTTTTTTGTTTTTGTTTTTTCAGTATTTTGCATTTATTTGGCAGACATTATTATCCAAAGGAAATGATGAGGACCAGAATACAAGTTAAGCTGTTAAAGGAGTTGAACATGTTATGAGTGCCATACATGCAAGGCAAGTTTATTTATATAGC
This sequence comes from Neoarius graeffei, assembly GCF_027579695.1. Taxonomy (NCBI): domain Eukaryota; kingdom Metazoa; phylum Chordata; class Actinopteri; order Siluriformes; family Ariidae; genus Neoarius; species Neoarius graeffei. The sequence goes on along the minus strand of NC_083589.1, from coordinate 20,202,538 downwards.
GCATTTCATACACAGTGGCAGTTCAATGTGCTTTACAGAGGTAAAAGCAAAACAGTAAACAATAGAAAATAAAATTACATAAAATAAAGGGGGAAGAAGAGAGAAAAAATAAGAATTAAACAATTAGTAGAAATAAAATAATAAAATGAAGTAAAAGTTCAGTAAAAAACAGCAGAATAAAATAGAATAAAAGTTAAGTTTAAAACGTAAAGATGACAATATTTATCAGTTAGCAGAAAGCATCTGAGAACAGCTTGGTCTTTAGCAGAGATGCCTACTAGTACGGATTGGCCGTATTTTGTACGGAAAAGTTACGTAAATACGATGTTACGGCAAACAGTGTTATTCTGTATGGAATTATTATAAAGTCTTAAAAAATTCCAGTGAGTTGTTTTTAAATGTCCAAGCGACTTTTTCAATCCATGCACGATTCACGGCTGTTTATTTTTATGACAACCACACATGCTGTGTGTGACATGCACAGATACCGCACATGCTGTGTGTGACATGCGCAGATACCGCACATTTGTTCGCGCTATTTTCACAGGTCTCAGGTGTTCCTCCCACGATATACGGTAGAATGGCCGTGCATTACACCCAGTCAAAAGGGCAATGGATACGCGCACTGCAAACTGTGTAGAACTGACATTAACATCACTCATGGTGGTCACGATGACTGCAGGCGGCATGTCAAATACAAAAAAAACATATGGAGTATGCTGAAATGGCGAGTCAGGCGGAAAGTAAATCTGGGGGTATCCAGCAGTTTTTTACGAAATTTGTGGATGAAAAGACACGGAATGTGACACGTGCTGAAGAGGTGATGGTTGACCTGTGCTTGGAGTTGAACTTGCCGATTAGTGCCATGAAATGTGAGTTTAACTTATTCAGTTTCTTTTTACATGTATGATTTTTATTCACTGAAATATCAAACACTGGCTGTACTTCTTTAATTCAAAGTCTTTTCAGTGTTGCAAGTACAAATGTACATGTAGTATGATCAAAAACAGAATTTTATGATTAGTGCTGTTGGGATTGTGGCAAAAAATTGATCATTCCACTGTTTTAAATACAATTATAAATGTCATTTTATTCAATGTCTCTTCTGAAGCATTATGCTGGAGTATTTATATATTGGGACATTATCTTAATGTCGGACTCTCTTTGGCATGAAATAAGAAATGCTTAAAATTTTTTATTAGAATCCATTAACAGGTAGAACATTTTGCCAGGCAATATAATATAATACTTTTGAGGAGTAACATTCAATACCAATGATTGGTAGTCAACCGTAATGTCTACAAACAGGGAACACTATTGTATTTAGAAAAATGTGATATATTGTATGCTCTAGAAATTTGTTGAGTGGAAATTCAATTGAGATGGCTGCTAGTGTTTTGTTTATTCAATTCACACAAAACAGTACTTTTTAGTTTAAATGTTAAACATATTGGTATATACACCTCTTATAATGGAAATGTGCATAAATTAATGTTACTGAAAGTCATTCCAAAATACTGAAAAATGTTTTCAAGAATACTGAAATTCAAAATTTGGGGTAGGCATCTCTGCTTTAGTCTAGATTTGAAGCTGCCAACAGCAGGAGCATTTCTGATGTCCTCTGGGAGTTGGTTCCATAGCTGTACTGCATAGTAGCTAAAAGCTGCTTCACCACACTTTGTTTTAACAACAGGTTTTACCAGTAAATTTTGCTGCTGCGATCTGGTAGATCTGATTGGGTTAGGCCGCTGCAACATATCAGAGAGGTAATTGGGCCCTGTACCATTTAGAGATTTGTACACCAGCAGCAATGCTTTAAAGTCAATTCTGTAGCTTACTGGAAGCCAGTGAAGGGACCTTAGAATTGGAGTAATGTGCTCTCTTCTTTTTGTTCGTGTGAGAACCTTTTGAATCACCTGAAGTCGTTTGATCGTCTTTTTTTGGCAGGCCTGTGAAAAGGCCATTGCAGTAGTCAACCCTACTAGAGATGAAGGCATGTATGTTTTTCCAGATCATTTTTTGACATAAGTCCTCTTAGTTTGGAAATGTTTTTTAGGTGATAAAATGCCGATTTAGTGATTGCTTTCATGTGACTGTCAAAGTTTAGCTCGCTGTCAATGAAAACACCAAGATTTTTAACCATATCTTTTGTTTTAATCCCCTTTGTGTCAAGAATGGTGGTAATCCTGGGTCTTTCATCTTTTTTCCCAAATAGAATTACTTCTGTTTTATCTGTGTTCAGCTGAAGAAAATTTTGTGACATCCAGTTGTTGATTTGGTCGATACACTGGTAGAGACATTCAAGGGGGGCATAATCATTAGGTGATAGAGCAAAATAAATTTGGGTGTCATCTGCATAGCAGTGATACAAAATTGAGTTGTTCTTGATAATTTGTCCAAGTGGGAGCATATAAAGGTTGAATAGTAATGGTCCAAGGATCGACCCCTGGGGGACACCACAGGTCAAGGACATTGATGTTGAGGTACAATTTCCCATGGTAACAAAGAAGCTTCTATCTTTTAAGTATGATTTTAACCAATCGATAACTTTACCAGTCAACCCAACCCAGTGTTCAAGTCGATATAGCAGTATGTTGTGATCAACAGTATCAAAAGCTGCACTGAGGTCCAGTAACACCAGGACCGATGTTTTGCCTGCATCAGTAAGATGCATGTCATTTATAACTTTAATCAGTGCTGTTTCAGTGTTATGATTGGCACGAAATCCTGACTGAAAGTTATCAAAACAGCTGTTTGATATCAAGAAGGCAGTTAATTGACTGAAGACAATTTTTTTTCAAGGATTTTCCCGATGAATGGTAGATTTGATATTGGCCTGTAGTTGTTTAATACTGAAGCATCCAGATTATTCTTTTTAAGTAGGGGCTTTACAACGGCTTTTTTCAGGGACACAGGAACAATGCCAGTCTCTAGGGATGTATTTATGATCTGAAGCGCATCTGTAGTTATGAGGTGAAGAACAGACTTAAAAAGTTGGTGGGCAGAATGTCCAATTCAGATGTTGAGGAACTGAGATTTTGTACAGTTTTTTTCAAAAGTCTCGTAATCAATCAAACAAAATTCTGACATTGTGCTGAAATTGTCTGTCTGTGTCACTGGTGATTGCAGCTTTTCAGTTATTTGCAACTGAGATATATTATGAGCAATATTCTGCCGTATTTTATCAATTTTACCTTTGAAGAAGGATGCAAACTCATTGCATTTATTAACTGAGAGAAGTTCAGATGCTAATTGTGGTGGGGGATTAGTTAGCTTCTCTACTGTTGAAAATAGCACACGGGCATTGTTAATATTCCTGTTGATGATGTTGGGGAAGAAAGACTGTCTTGCTTTACCAATTTCATAATTATATTTACAAAGAATCTCTTTATGGATTTGATAATGGATGTGAAGTTTAGATTTGCGCCATTTTCTTTCAGTCTTCCTACATCCTCTCTTTAGCAATTTAACAGCTGGGTATTGCTTCCATGGTGCTTTCTGCTTGTCATTGACTCTTTTTTGATTTTGAATGGAGCAATATCATCCATAATTTGGGTCATATTTAAATTAAAAATTCCAGTAAGTCGTCTACAGAGTCTGACATTTTAGTTGAGATCCGAGAGAGAGCTTGCTCAAAGAGAACATGTGTTGTCGTTTATGACTGTCCTACCCATAGTCGTTGAGCTGTTCTGAATGTGAGGGGACATAGAAATATCAGAGAAAATACAGAAATTATCAGATAAGGCCAGGTCAACAACAGTAGTAGAAACAGTAAGACCCTTTGTGATAACAAGGTCAAGGGTATGACCACGAGAGTGGGTCGGCCCCTGTACATGTTGTACTAGGTTGAAGTTGTCAATAAGTGCAAGTAGTTCTCTGGCATAAGTGTTTTCAGGATTATCTACATGCAAGTTAAAATCCCCAGATATAATAAGACAGTCAAACTCTAAGCAAATGACTGACAACAGTTCACCAAACTCTTCCAGAAAAACTTTGGCTGAATGTCTCGGAGGCCCGTAAATAGTTAATAACAATATGTTAGGAGAGCATGTAACAAGTGCACATAAGTGTTCAAAGGATGTAAAATCACCAAGTGAGGACTGTTTACATTGAAAAGAGGCTTTGAATATATTTGCGATCCCTCCACCTTTCCCATGTCGGGTAGCGCTCATGAAATTAAAATTTGGGGGAGCTGCTTCAATAAGGGTGGTCGCACTCTTTGCTTGATCCAGCCATTTTTCAGTTAGAAGCAAAAAATCAAGATTGTGTTTGCAAATAAGATCATTAATTAAAAATGACTTGTTTGAAAGTGATCTAACGTTCAGAAGAGCTAGCTTTACAGAAAGTCTAGAAGTAATATCCGCTTGGGCACTCTGATGTTGTTTTGAAACAGGAAGGAGACTAGACTGGTTTACCCCCTGGGTTAAATATGCTCTATGTTTTCTATTTCTTATCAACACAGGAATAGAGAATGGCATAGGCATACTGGGTCCCAGCTTATTTTCAAAACTACACCCAATGCAGGGACCCACAGCACATCATACAAGACTCTCTGTATATTCCATGAGGTTGGGAGGGGGAAGGATTGGAGATGTCATGTATTTTTTAGATGGTGAAAAAGATTGGTAGCCAGCTGAAAGTCCTGGGCGAACACAATTCAGTCTGTTGGTTGATTTTCGATGAACTGGGTACACTGCTTGTCACGAATGATTTGGCTGATTTTACATTTATTTTAGCATCCATCAGTTGGTGAGAAACTAGTGTAAGGTGTAAGATGTCGGAGTAATGAAGTAAAGACAGCAGTTGCAGCAATCCCTCACACAGAAGGATGGGAGTCTGTGTCATTTTTATCCCCCGCTGGCTGAAAGGCTCATCGGGATTATGTCATGGCGATGTCCATCCATTTATTTGTCCGTCCGTCCCGGGGAGGGTACTCACCTACTGAAATCAACTCCTCTCACAATTTTTGGAGGAATTTCATGAAACTTGACAGGATTCTTTGGTATGTGTCGGTAATACAGATATTGCCATTTTGTTCAATTCAGTCGCGTTTTACCAGAGTGATGGCCGTTGATTACCAAACTTGTACTTGGACAATTTCATGAGGGTGCATTAAGCACTTATACAGTGGGGAAAATAAGTATTTGATACACTGCCGATTTTGCAAGTTTTCCCACTTACAAAGAATGGAGAGGTCTGTAATTTTTATCATAGGTATACTTCAACTGTGAGAGACAGAATCTAAAAAAAATCCAGAAAATCACATTGTATGATTTTTAAATTATTAATTTGCATGTTATTGCATGAAATAAGTATTTGATACAATAGAAAAACAGAACGTAATATTTGGCACAGAAACAATTACAGAGGTCAGACGTTTCCTGTAGTTCTTGACCAGGTTTGTGCACACTGCAGCAGGGATTTTGGCCCACTCCTCCATACAGATCTTCTCCAGATCTTTTAGTTTTCGGGGCTGTTGCTGGGGAACACGGAGTTTCAGCTCCCTCCAAAGATTTTCTATTGGGTTCAGGTCTGGAGACTGGCTAGGCCACTCCAGGACCTTGAAATGCTTCTTACGGAGCCACTCCTTAGTTGCCCTAGCTGTGTGTTTCGGGTCATTATCATGCTGGAAGACCCAGCCACGACCCATCTTCAATGCTCTTACTGAGGGAAGGAGGTTGTTGCTCAAAATCTCACGATACATGGCCCCATCCATCCTCCCTCAATACGGTGCAGTCATCCTGTCTCCTTTGCAGAAAAGCACCCCCAAAGTATGATGTTTCCACCCCCATGCTTCAGTTAGGATGGTGTTCTTGGGGTTGTACTCATCCTTCTTCTTCCTCCAAACACGGCGAGTGGAGTTTATACCAAAAAGCTCTATTTGGTCTCCATAGGACCACATGACCTTCTCTCATGCCTCCTCTGGATCATCCAGATGGTCACTGGCAAACTTCAGACGGGCCTGGACATGTGCTGGCTTGAGCAGGGGGATCTTGCGCGCACTGCAGGATTTTAATCCATGACGGCGTAGTGTGTTATTAATGGTAATCTTTGAGACTGTGGTCCCAGCTCTCTTCAGGTCATTGACCAGGTCCTCCCATGTAGTTCTGGGCTGATCCCTCACCTTTCTCATGATCAATTATACCCCATGAGGCAAGATCTTGCATGGAGCCCCAGACCGAGGGAGATTGACAGTCATCTTGAGTTTCTTCCATTTTCTAATAATTGCGCCAACAGTTGTTGCCTTCTCACCAAGCTGCTTGCCTATTGTCCTGTAGTCCATCCCAGCCTTGTGCAGGTCTACAGTTTTGTCCCTGGTGTCCTTAGACAGCTCTTTGGTCTTGCCCATGGTGGAGAGGTTGGAGTCTGATTGATTGAATGTGTGGACAGGTGTCTTTTATACAGGTAACGAGTTCAAACCAGCACAATTAATACAGGTAATGAGTGGAGAATAGGAGGGCTTCTTAAAGAAAAACTAACAGGTCTGTGAGAGCCAGAATTCTTGCTGGTTGGTAGGTGATCAAATACTTACTTATTTCATGCAGTAAAATGCAAATTAATTATTTAAAAATCATACAATGTGATTTTCTGGATTTTTTTTTTTTTAGATTCTGTCTCTCACAGTGGAAGTGTACCCACGATAAAATTACAGACCTCTCCATTCTTTGTAAGTGGGAAAACTTGCAAAATCTGCAGTGTATCAAATACTTATTTTCCCCACTGTAGCATAGATATAGTTGCCAGCGGGGTATATTGTGCTCTCAGAGCACTCTTGTTAAATTTGTGACTGCAGTGTTTACCTCTGGGGGCAGTCATAAAGGTTAGACAAGCAGCCTTGGGCCCAAAGGGTCACCAGTTCTATTCCCTTGACCAGACCCCTCCCATGTATCCATGGCTGAAGTGCCCTTGAGCAAGACACCTAACCCCCAACTGCTGCCCAGGCGCTGTAGCATAGCTGCCCATTGCTCTGGGTATATGTGTGTATGCGCTCATTGCTCACTTGTGCAGGGCTGTACATTAACTTTTGAAACCACTTGTCCTGTCGGGCAAGTTGAAAGGAAATTTACTTGTCCGAATGAGAAGTTGACTTGTCCGAAGAAATATTTGAGAAAAAAAACCCACAAACTATTTGTAACTTGACAATCTTTATTGCATTTGTTTCCAAATTCACAACATATGCATAATATCTATGAATCAAAAGTAATCAATACTTGATATACTGAGGCAAAAGTTAAAAATATAGTAAAACAGACTGATTGATACCATAATTCACCAATTATTATGCTGAAGTTCAGAAGCAATATATTCCAATAGAGTAGAAATTATGAACATAAAATTTTAAGAACAAAATAACTATACTATGAGATCCAGAAACACTAACCATTATTTATATATATATATATATATATATATATATATATATATATATATATATATATATATACACACACACACACACAGAGATCAGTACTCCTGCAGTTCAGTAACAAATATCACAAAAAGTAAACATTATCATAAAATTTATGACTCGATGAGATATCACTAGTTTGGACAAGAGAAACAAATAACAACAATGCTAAATTATATATATTTTCATTTTTAAATTATTAACTTTGAATATATATCCTCCACTGATTAATTGTTGTTGTCTAATTATTCAGTGTGGCTCCTGTATGGTATTTAATGGTCAAAAAAAAGATAATTTAATAAATTTCAAATAATCCATAATTATATCTAAATTATAGAGCCCTATGTTTCAAATCCCTAAACTCCCATTACTAATTAGTTAATTAATACAGCTGGTAACCTAATTAGAAGCCATTTGACAGCTTGGTATTTCATAGATAACTTTCCCCACTCCTACCTCAATCCCTGTCAATCCACACGCATGCAGGCACGTATTCTAAGCCCAGCACACCCCGCCACACACGCTCGGCTATATAATGAACACCATCAACAACAATTCAAAGATTTGGAAATTACCACATACGCAACGTAAATATACAGTTGAATAATGATCCCGCCAACAGAAATGTCAGCAAATCCACATGTATGACACGATTAAAACCAATCATAACGACCGTTTACTTTTCAGCTCAAATACACGAAGCGGTATTGGCCGGTTTCGCAAGTGGAATATTGCGCATGCGCACATCGCTCTTTCCGAATAGAAGTATCCAGCGATTCATCAAAACAATATGTCGAGTGAGATGCTTCGGAAATCGTGTGAATAAACTGATAAATTTGATATGTAACCCAAATATCGGCATATTTTGGCACTTGTCCGATTGGACAAGTAACTGAGACGATGAACTTGTCCGACATAAAGTATCACTTGTCCCGGACAAGCGTTAATGTCGAGCCCTGCTTGTGTGCATGTGTTCACGGCTTCAAATGGGTTAAATGCAGAGGAGGAATTTTCCTGTGCTCTAGTGTACATGTGACAAAATCAAGGCTGCTTCTTCTTCTTTTCAGGATGGTTTTGCTCCTCCAGAGGATGATGAAATTGACGAACAGCCACAAGTCCAGGATGAATACTAAATAGTAAAAACGTATACATCTACTCTGCTTCTTATCTCTTTTCTTCTCCTCCTCTGCCCTCAATCATCCTCACTTTGACCTTTTTATCTTTTGATGATCTTGATTTTTTTTCCTTTCATTTACTCACTCTGAGTATGACTCTTTTTGGTCCATTTCCTTCGAAAGAACCAGCAGGTGACTTACATCATAGCCTTTAACCCATGGGTGTGGTGTGGTGAATTGATTGAGTGGCTAAAAATAGTTTTTGCTTATGTAATTGGTTTTAAATACCATTTGTACTTAATGGTAGAGTTCAGTTTTTATCCATGCTATACCACTGGCCATGAATATTCTTTTGATTCTAAAATGTCTTCATTGTATAGAGCATTGCTACTCAAAGTGATTTTTATAACACTTTAACATGTACACCAGAACATTTATGGTAACATATCTAAAACATCTAAGTCAGAACACTAGGAGAAAGTAAGAATTTCCTACTTGGATATTGTGTACTAATGCAAAGCAAACCATTTTAATAGACAGCAGGATATAAACTAGACCACAGCTTCATCAGACTATGAAATAGATGAATAAAGTGCAACCACATAAACACTCAACGTAATCTTCTACTACTACTACTACTAGCACTACTACTGTACCTGGCTGTTTTAAAACATTTCCTAAAGATCTGCTGTTTGTTTTTTAATGGCTGCTTCATCTGATCGCAAAATGTCCACATGGTTTGCATTTTGCATCTGTGATTTAAATTCTTTTGGTTTTATTGAGGGTGTTTCTACTATAGACCCGTTGTGCATGACCTCACGCCTCATGTGATTTAATTTCTCCTGGGGGACAACCAGACACCGTCTTTCCTGTAAGCAAGGCTTAATCTGTTTTTAAATGGGGTTCATTTTTGCACTGTTTTTTGTTGTTCAAATAGAGAAAAAGATTTAAAGATATTATCGTCTCTCTGGAATTTTGTCTTGAACTTCTGATTTGGGCTTAGGAACTTGGCTTGGGCATTTCTGTAGAAAGGAAAAATCTCTGATCCGGGAATAGTTGTTGGGTTTGTTTGTTTTTTTTCCCCCCCACAGCAGTAGGAAGAACTCAGTAGGCCTTTTTATCTGTAACTCTCAGTGAATCCCTTTGTTTCACTCTAGCTTCGAGCCCACAACAACGATGCTATGTGAGAACCGCTCTCTCCAAGGTCTGCCCTACAGTCGCAATGTGCGGCCACAATCTTGCCATTTTCTTCACTGACAGTCTACAGAGTTAAAGGTTTTTGGTCATTCTTTGCGAGTAATTAACGTAGAATAGAATATAGGTTGTATTCAGTCATGTGACTTTTGCTTGCGAGTTTACTTCAGTGAATGAAGTGGTGGTCAGGCAAACCGATTTGGCTGCCGTTATGCAGAGAGCTAGTGAAACAGTCTCCGAATATTTTTGCAGTTTAGAAGCCAATCCACAGTCAAGATACACTATATTGCCAAAAGTATTTGCTCACCCATCCAAATTATCGGAATCAGGTGTTCCAATCACTTCCATGGCCACAGGTGTATAAAATCAAGCACCTAGGCATGCAGACTGTTTTTACAGTTTGGATCTGGCCCCTTCCTCTTCCAACATGACTGTGCCCCAGTGCACAAAGCAAGGTCCATAAAGACATGGATGACAGAGTCTGGTGTGGATGAACTTGACTGGCCTGCACAGAGTCCTGACCTCAATCCGATAGAACACCTTTGGGATGAATTAGAGCAGAGACTGAGAGCCAGGCCTTCTCGTCCAACATCAGTGTGTGACCTCACAAATGTGCTTCTGGAAGAATGGTCAAAAATTCCCATAAACACACTCCTAAACCTTGTGGACAGCCTTCCCAGAAGAGTTGAAGCTGTTCTAGCTGCAAAGGGTGGACCGACGTCATATTGAACCCTATGGATTAGGAATGGGATGTCACTTAAGCTCATGTGAGTCAAGGCAGGTGAGCAAATACTTTTGGCAATATAGTGTACCTTCAGAAAGTTGCTCTTTGTGATGGGATAGATCCTTACACGCTAGTAAAGAAGAATTTTTCCTATGAGTTGGAAAATTATCCATCCGTTGAGTTCCCTGACATCTCAGACTACCTGGTGCTGCAGACATCGTTCTACACGGACACACACATGAAAACCTGGAAGAGCATGGAGACATACAATATTTTTTTATATATGTGGCTGGGTTAAAGATCTGGAGATCAGGACACTACAAGATACAGGATTTATCATTTTTGCCTGGGTAAGTAGCCTTTTGGGGCTTTTTGTATGTGTCTTTGCGGTGGTTGCTAAGACGCTACAAGTTTTAGTATTGGGTGTAAACAAACCACAGCCACTTGCTTCTCAGTCCTCCCTGCTCTTCTCTTTCAGCAAATGATGAGGTTTTTTGTATATTAAAAGAGAAAATGGAGTGAGAAGGTACATTCCAACATCTGTGTAGGTAACACTAGGTCACAAATCTACATAATTTCTCCAGTCGTTTTGAGGAATTTTGTATGGATCATAACCACTAAAAAAACCTCTAATTTCTGCGTATATCTATCCTTTGCTTCTTTCTGACTAAGATTATCCAATAATACAGTCATAAAGCTTTTTTTAGCTGTAGTTTTCTTTGAACTACAGACATCTGACATCTTCAGTATTGCTTGTCTTCAATATGTAAACAAAGTTTGCTTGTCCCCCAGGACAAGTGTAGCAACGGTTACTAATCTAAGTGTGACATCAGTGCAAGGGGTCTATACAGGAACCAATTTAAATGTGTGAAAAAGAACCAGTGATCAGAGACCCCTTATAAATTTTACAGTTGTGTGAACAAACCTGGATTCTAGCTATGTTTCTTCCCATGCCTTCTCAAATGAAATGGGTTTAGCATCGCAACATGCAAGCATCAACACTACTGAAGCAAGATGAGTGCATGAAGAATTAAAACAGGAAGCTGATCATTCACATCCAAGTAAATATATTTTGGTAGCCTGGGAAAATAAAAGCTATGTTCTCTCTGATGATTGAGTTAGAATTTAGTGTCTGCATTTTGCAGCTGTAGGAATCTAAGATTTATTTATTTATTAAAGATGGCTATTAAATGAGATGCTAAAACCAATCATAACAACTTGGGTTTCATTTTAAAAATTAATATTAGAATAAAAACATGCCAACGTGAGCGGTGGTTATTTGTTACTGACTGAATTCTAAAACTGAGTTTTTAGCTATTATGTCAGTGTTGTATTTTTTTTTTTCATGTTTCACATGCATTGTTGCCATGAAGGTTGATTTTGATTGACAGGATCTGTCTGTAACTCGTTAATTTTGTCCCTCACTTATTTGGAGTTTTACTATGTAAAATAAAGTGTATTCTGACGATGAAAAAGTGCTTTTCTTTTCATTTAAGCACAGTTTTTGTCTCATCAACATAAACATCTTGCATCCTATATTCTATCCTATGTTTTCAGCTTAATATAATTGATTTTGAACCTTATTTGGGTTGTTAATCAGTGAAATTGTGAACTTTGGGTATTTCTTTGACCACCTATGAGAGATTTTTGACTGACATGTTAGACGGACCTTTCCACCACCACCATCAAAGGAATAATTGAGGAAATATCTTTTGGAAGAATGATCTTGGTACATTGATACCAAAGCTCTTTGACGCTGTTTGGGTGGCTAATGGTGGCTCAAAACCCTCCTAAAACATTTTTGTTGGATTTTTCTTTAGTTTATCACTGGTATGTTTACTTGATTAAAATTAGAAATGGATGTAGGTACGTGCACTAAATAAAGTCCCCCTGAGTGACAGCAGTTCCACCTACAAAGCAAATCACAGCTTTATAGTCATGAGCTCATTGTAATAAATTTCTGTTTCTATAGTAACTGAATTCACAGGGGCTGTAATAAACAATGTTTTAAGAAGTACAGTCTTTGATATTGTGAATCTTTCTGTAAGGAATTTCCAGTGTAAGCTCTTTTCTAACGATCACAGGTACAGTTAGGTCCATAAATATTTGGACAGAGACATTTTTCTAATTTTGGTTCTGTACATTACCACAATTAATTTTGAACAAAACAATTCAGATGCAGTTAAAGTTCAGACTTTCATCTTTAATTCAGTGGGTTGAACAAAATGATTGCATAAAAATGTGAGGAACTAAAGCATTTTTTAAACACAATCCCTTCGTTTCAGGGGCTCAAAAGTAATTGGACAAATTAAATAATTGTAAATAAAATGTTCATTTCTAATACTTTGTTGAAAACCCTTTGTTGGCAATGACTGCCTGAAGTCTTGAACTCATGGACATCACCAGATGCTGTGGTTCCTCCTTTTTAATGCTCTGCCAGGCCTTTACTGCAGCGGTTTTCAGTTGCTGTTTGTTTGTGGGCCTTTCTGTCTGAAGTTTAGTCTTTAACAAGTGAAATGCATGCTCAATTGGGTTGAGATCAGGTGACTGACTTGGCCATTCAAGAATATTCCACTTCTTTGCTTTCATAAACTCCTGGGTTGCTTTGGCTTTATGTTTTGGGTCATTGTCCATCTGTATTATGAAACGCCGACCAATCAGTTTGGCTGGATTTGAGCACACAGTACGTCTTTGAATACCTCAGAATTCATCCGGCTGCTTCTGTCCTGTGTCACATCATCAATAAACACTAGTGACCCAGTGCCACTGGCAGCCATGCATGCCCAAGCCATCACACTGCCTCCACCGTGTTTTACAGATGATGTGGTATGCTTTGGATCATGAGCTGTACCACGTCTTTGCCATACTTTTTTTCTTTCCATCATTCTCATAGAGGTTGATCTTGGTTTCATCTGTCCAAAGAATGTTCTTCCAGAACTGTGCTGACTTTTTTAGATGTTTTTTAGCAAAGTCCAATCTAGCCTTTTTATTCTTGAGGCTTATGAGTGGCTTGCACCGTGCAGTGAACCATCTGTATTTACTTTCATGCAGTCTTCTCTTTATGGTAGATTTGGATATTGATATGCCTACTTCCTGGAGAGTGTTGTTCACTTGGTTGGCTGTTGTGAAGGAGTTTCTCTTCACCATGGAAATTATTTTGCGATCATCCACCACTGTTGTCTTCTGTGGGCATCCAGGTCTTTTTGCATTGACGAGTTCACCAGTGCTTTCTTTCTTTCTCAGGATGTACCAAACTGTAGATTTTGCCACTCCTAATATTGTAGCAATTTCTTGGATGGGTTTTTTTCTGTTTTCACAGCTTAAGGATGGCTTGTTTCACCTGCATGGAGAGCTCCTTTGACCACGTTTTCTTCACAGCAAAATCTTCCAAATGCAAGCACCACACCTCAAATCAACTCCAGGCCTTTTATCTGCTTAATTGAGAATGACATAACAAAGGAATTTCCCACACCTGCCCATGAAATAGCCTTTGAGTCAACTGTCCAATTACTTTTGGTCCCTTTAAAAACAGGGTGGCACATGTTAAGGAGCTGAAACTCCTAAACCAGGGGTCTTCAATCCTATCCACAAAGGGCCAGTGTGGCTGCAGGCTTTCATTCCAACCAAGCAGGAGCTACACCTGATTTCACTTGTTTAATCATTTCACCCTCGTCTCCAGTCAACAATCAAGTGAGCCTCCAATTTGGCTGTAATGAAAGCCTGCAGCTACACCGGCCCTTTGCGGATAGGATTGAAGACCCCTGTCCTAAACCCTTCATCCATTTTTAATGTGGATACCCTCAAATGAAAGCTGAAAGTCTGGACTTTATGTCCATGTCCATTATATAACTATAACTTGAATATGTTTCAGTAAACAGGTAAAAAAAGAAAATTTGTGTCAGTGTCCAAATATATATGGACCTAACTGTATGCTATTCCTTCTCTTCAGGAGAGAAGACATTGCCCTTTGTGGTTTTCTTGTCACATTTTTTTTTCTTATTAACAGAAAGTGAGGGAAAGACTTAACATCACTCCTGTAAAGTAAGTGATAACCTGACTTGTGTTGTGGATGTTCAATATTAATGGATCTATAATCAGAAAGTGTATAATGCGTCATTCGAAAGTGAATCATTGTTATGGTTGACAAATTACTGTGGTATCAGTGAAGTAAAACATGTTAGGATGTGCTGTTGTAGGAACTTGTACCAGAGTGTGGTTGAATCTGATTGGACAGAAGGTGTGCATTATTTTTATATAATAGCACAAGTAGTTCTGGCTGTAACATGAAAATTTAATATTAATGTGTAACAGTTTGTACACAAGCACTTGTACAGTGGACATTCCACATAACCTAAATATTTAAAAACGTTGTTTGACAAAGTAATTCTTATATAATTGATGTTTCAAAAAAAAAAAAAACTTCCCCACATTTATGGAAGAAGTCTCACTTGTAAGCGATCACATTTCTTCAGTTTTCTCAGTAAAATGTTTTCTCTGCTGCATTTTGTGTGCGTGTGTGTGAGAGAGAGAGAGGGGTGAAGGAATATTTACTGCAGCTTGAATGTGTAAGAACAGGAACTAATTTGTCTCTTGGACATTCACCAACATTAAATATAACTATTTAATATAGTTATATTTAATGTCGTTAAAATGTGACATTTCATGTATAGAGCATATTACATGGTGGCACAAAGATAGGAAGTTTATCTTCAAGTGGTGAACACTCGAAGACCTTGAATATTGCATTGAAATCAAGCTCATATTTAATTTTAAACAACATAATACTAATGTTTGAACTTAGGATGAGTTCAGAAATCAATATTTGGTGGAATAACCCTGACATTTAATCACAGCTTTCATGCAGCTTGGCATGCTCTCCACCAGTCTTTCACATTGCTCTTGGGTGACTTTATGCCACTCCTGGCACAGAATAATTAAATCTGCTGAGTTTTGTTCGATGGTTTGTGCTCGGCTCAGGCAATTACTAAAACCTGGGATGGGACATCACCGTTTTTAGCAGCAAACGCAGGGAAGTCACTGCCCGAGTGATATGTCTCGTCCCGTTCCATCCCGGGTTTTACCAACAACCCTTGGCTCATGCTCTGGGAGAACTGGTGCAACTGAACTTACTTTCCCTTTAAAATAAATACTTTCCTTTTCTTGTAGTTTTCCTTTAATTGTTGGCACTGCACCCTCTTTCAAGATGGGCTTATAGCCAATGCTCCTCAACAGATCAGAGGTCTCATATGAGTCTTCAGTAAAATGTGCAGAGCAGAGGAAAGACCACTTTGTAGGCACCCAATGTGCCCATGAACTTCTCGCAAAATGCGTCCAAATCTTTGCAGTTTGAATATTCTTGGGCCATGAACGCAATGTAAATCTACCTTCTATTGTGTTGCTGCACTGACCAGCAACACATCTACGTGGCATGGCGATAAATTGGCTCAAAATGGAGGATCGGAGTTGCAGTCAGTTCTGTGTTGCAGTATAGCGGAAATGGCGATGAGACCGATGGACTTCCTGCTGTGACGTCAGGAACGTCAAGGTCATTCACTCAGACTGCAACCTGTATGAATCATTTTAATCGTAAAAATTATATTAGATTTATTGTTAATGCTTAAAACTATTCCTCTGCCATTCGTGAGGTCTCAAGGCATTTATAAACAAAAAGTGAGGCCATGGTTCTGCGTATATGCTTTAAATTAAATGCAGTCAGACACAACAGCGATCCTTACAATCTTCCAAAGAACCAGTGGTGCATGGACCTTGACATGGTCAGGAATCTCTGAACTGTGATGGTTCTGGTAATGAAGAGTCAGTTTATTATTTTTACTTGCCACACTGACATTAATATGGACCTGATTTTGATGCTGTGGAGATACACAAAGTAAAGGCTGAAGGCATACAAGTTAACTGGTTGCTGCTTGTGCACTGTTACCTGGTATGTTTCTAATTCACATTTAACTGAGGAAGCTGTGGCCTAAATGCTTACAGTGGTATGCAAAAGTTTGGGCAACCCTGGTCAAAATTACTGTTACTGTGAGCAGTTAAGCAAGTTGAAGATGAAATGATCTCCAAAAGGCATAAAGTTAAAGATGAAACACACTAACATTTTAAGCAATATTGGTGTATTATTCTGGTTTTGTACAATTTTAGAGTGAAAAAAGGAAAGGAGAAACTTGCAAAAGTATGGGAACCCTAGGAGATTTGAGCACTCAGATCACTCTCAGACCTTAATTAGTTTGTTAGGGTTATGGCTTGTTCACACTCATCATTAGGAAAGGCCAGGTGATGCAAATTTCAAAGCTTTATAAATACCCAGGCTCCTCTAACCTAGTCCCAAAAGTCAGCAGCCATGGGTTCTTCTAAGCAGCTTCCTACCACTCTGAAAATGATTGAGGCCCACAAAGCAGGAGAAGGCTATAAGATAGCAAAATGTTTTCAAGTTGCCATTTCCTCAGTTTGAAATGTAATTAAGAAATGGCAGTTAACAGGAACAGTGGAGGTCAAGATAAGGTCTGGAAGACCAGGAAAAATTTCAGATGCCCCTTTTCCACCAAAGCAGTTCCAGGGCTGGTTCGGGGCCAGTGCTTAGTTTGGAACCGGGTTTTCTGTTTCTACTGACAAAGAACTGGCTCTGGGGCCAGAAAAACCGGTTCCAGGCTAGCACCAACTCTTTGCTGGGCCAGAGGAAAGAACTGCTTACATCAGCGGGGGGGGGGCAGAGTTGAGACCAACAATAGCAAGACCGCAAAAGGTCACCATTTTTAAGTGACGAGAAGCAGCAGCTGTACAAACGTGAAGTCATCCATTATTGTTGTTGCTGCTTCTTCTTCTCCGTGTTGTTGTTGCTTCAATGTGCGTGCCAGGGTTTATGCAAACGCAGCGACGTAACTGACGTATACAGCGACAATGACGTGGCTCCCCTTAGCACCCCGAGCTATGGAAAAGCAAACTGGTTCTCAGCTGGCTCACAAGTTGAACGAGTTGTGCACCAGCACTGGCCCCGAACCAGCCCTGTAACTGATTTGGTGGAAAAGGGGTGAGAGAGAGCTGCTCGTAGGATTGCTAGAAAGGCAAATCAGAACCCCTGCTTGACTGCAAAAGACCTTCAGGAAGATTTAGCAGACTCTGGAGTTGTGGTACATTGTTCTACTGTTCAGCGACACCTGCACAAATATGGCCTTCATGGAAGAGTCATCAGAAGAAAACCTCTCCTGCATCCTCACCACAAAATTCAGCATCAGAAGTTTGCAAAAGAACATCTAAACAAGCCTGATGCATTTTGGAAACAAGTCCTGTGGACCGATGAGGTTAAAATGGAGCTCTGGCAGCAACAAGCAAAGGTATGTTTGGAGAGAAAAAAAAGGGCACAGAATTTCATGAAAACACCTCTCTTTTCACGCCTCACTTTTCAACCTTAGACTTGAAAATAGTGTGGGGAAATAGCCCTATTAAGCCCAATATTCTAAACAGATATATTCCATGTAAAATGTGATGAGTAATAGATGACAAAAAGAATTAACATAGAAAGCACTGTAAAACCTTGGTTTAGAACAGCAATGTAAAGCTTTCACAAATTGGGAATCATTAATTGTGTTTCATCTTCGAGTAAAAAAGATGTTTACTTCTGTGTGTCTCAAATTTCTCAGTTATAATTACATTAATGGCATTTAGCAGACACTCTTATCCAGAGTGACGTACAACATACCCAGAGCAGCCTGGGAAGCAATTGAGGGTTAGGGGCCTTGTTCAAGGGCACTTCAGCTATTCCTACTGGGCCACAGAATTGAACTAGCAACCTGCTTCTCTACAGTGGTATGCAAAATTTTGGGCACCCCTGGTCAAAATTACTGTTACTGTGAACAGTTAAGCAAGTTGAAGATGAAATGATCTCCAAAAGGCATAAAAGTTAAAGATGACTCATTCCCTTTATATTTTAAGCAAAAACAATTTTTTATTTTCATCTTTTACATTTTCAAAATGACAAAAAAGGAAAAGGACCTGAAGCAAAAGTTTGGGCACCCTGCATGGTTAGTACCTAGTAGCACCCCTTTAGCAAGTATAACAGCTTGTAAACGCTTTTTGTAGCCAGCCAAGAGACTTTCAATTCTTGTTTGAGTAATTTATCCATTCTTCCTTGCAAAAGTCTTCCAGTTCTGAGAGATTCCTGGGCCATCTTGCATGCATTGCTCTTTTGAGGTCTATCCAGGGCTCGAAATTAACTTTTTTTTTTCTTTGTGTCCCCCAGTGGTCCCGAATTCTGTGTTGTATTGTCCCGAATGGAAGCAATAGTGTCCCCATTTTTTTCCTCTCTGAAATAACCAGTGGTTAATATTATCATAAGTTACTATTATATTTGTAACTATGCGATTTTTGTGCCTCTAGGTGGAGCGCTAACACAAAATTTAGACCTGCCCGTGCACTCGTAACGTTGCTTTGGAAAAAAATCTACTGGTGGTGGCGGGACGAATACTGATTTGGGATCAATGTAGAATACGAAAGAACAGACTGCAGGGAACGGGCGGCAGCTAATGGGTCTGAAACGCGGGAGAAACCCAGAAAAAGGGGAATGTTGGCAGCTAAGCTGGCAACAAGTGTTTCTTGACAGAATATGACAGACAACACAAGTCAGATCATATTTTATCGGCTAGACTCACGTTTCCTCTCCCATATAATTTTCCCTGACAAATGAACATTGTGCAGACTGTAACTAAGCCGCTTTGAGTACCCAACCTGACTTGACATTTCACGACTTTTCACACTGCCCTAGCAACAGCTCATTGACAAACGTTATACAATCCAACCAGGTATATTCCGAATGACTGTGTGTATGATAGCATCTAATGACGAACGTACCGTGTAGTTTTTTTCACAACCATCAAGTCAGTCTGGATGTACTACTAGTACATCCAGACTGACTTGATGGTTGTGAAAAAAACTAAAATATTCAAAACTGCAGGAGAAAAGTTCTCAGACCCTGGCACATTTGCACTCCTTACACATTTGTACTTTGTATGAAATTTCCATTACCCTGCATTAGTTTTCTGATTTATTAATGCTCATGTTGTTTGGTTGCATTTTGTTGTTATATGAACCCATGCTGCATAACAAATTTCCCTGAGTGGGACAATAAAGACAACCTTGATTTCCCGAAACTAAAAGGCATATGCTTGTTCTGATCTGATCTCAATTACTCTGTCATGAGGTTCATAGTCCTATGCATGCACCTCGTGGTGCAACCTGGACACATTGTCAGTGATGAACCTGGGGTCATTGGATGTTTCGGGTCTTATCATCATACGCCCTCTCCCGGGCGACCCACCCGGGGGTGATCAGGCCCTGACTTGTGTCCAGGTAGCTGAGTTCGCTACACTTCACCCTTCTTAATCCAGAGCCATCGTGAAGCCTTCGCCGCCGCTTCCAAGATGTTTTTGATTGCTCTCTGTCGCTGCTGTCTGACGATTCCCAAGAGTCCCAGGACCCTGTGCAGGGACCGCCCTGCGAGGCCCCTGCAGCCCACTTAGATAGGCTCGCATCTGGCCTTCCACCCCTGTCTTCGGCTCTCTGCCACCAGGGATGCGTACTTGGCTCTCTTCCTCTCCTGGGCCTCCTCCATTCTGTCTTCCTAGGGGACTGTGAGTTCCAGCATCATCACCACTTGCTTAGTAGTCTCTGACACCAGGACCATGTTGGGCCTGAGAGTGGTGGCTGTGATCGTGTCTGGGAACTTCAACTGCCTTCCTAGGTCAACCAGAATGTTCCAATCCCTCGCCGTTGAGAGCAGCCCACCCTGGGACTTTGGTTGGGGGTTGTGGCTTCTCACCAGCCTGCACAAAAGTTAGAAGTATGTAATGTGGATTATCATAAGTAATAGATGACTTTGTTGTTGTTTTCCCCGGTGTATGTTTGCATCTCAGTAAAGGGACCAAGCTGTCACCAACTCGTTAATATTCAATAATGTCTGCATATATATATATTTTAGATACCAGAGACTGTGGCCTACCATAACACAATCTACAAATCTGTTTGGCCCCAAACCTGACAATGTGCACATGAACTAAATACATCCTACAGAGCCTGTTCCTGATGCCGGCTCATTTCTCTCGAGGTTGTCGCTTAGGGTCGTGACCTCTGTTCTCCTTCAAGATCTCCCTTGGCCAAGTTGGGTCAGGAGTTATAAATGTCAGTATGCGAGTAGATTGTTGACCAATAGAAAATCAGGGTATTTCTGTCATATCTAATCACTGTTGCCATATTGAAGAACAAAAAAAATCCAAAAAACAGCCAGCTGAATAACTTTTTAAAAAGCAAGAAAAAAAAAAGTGTGTCAGAGCAGTTAGCACGACAACCTACTCACCAGCGCCATCTTGAAAATTTCCACTACATATACCCCAGTAAACAAAGTCATCCCATGTTCTCAAGTAAGCGCCAGTCAGGCAGAGATAGTGGGCAGCCCGTGGCTTGTCAATACCCCTGCTAAAGTAGTCACTCTCACCTATGACCAACATGATATGGCTACTCCGATGCACATCTGTCCATGTGGGCAGCACAAACTGGGACTTGTTTTTTACAACAGTGGTGTAAAAGTGAATTAAATGTCTGGTTTGCTCACATGCAGGTCACTTATTGGTTCGCTCTCGTGCCTCAGCTTTAAAAGTAGACTGCCTTTCAGATTTTTCAAGTGTAGGTCATAAGAATTTTCCCTGACACCCAATTATTTTTGTTTAGTGGACCGAAAGTGTCAGTGCAGGCACTTACGAATGTATGTGCAGAAGAAGGCGTGAAACAAACTGTAGACAAATCCAAATCGAGAGACAGAAGTCGTGGTCGGTAGCAAGCGAGGGTTGGGTGATCAGCAAACAACGTGGTGGAGGAAAGACAAAGGGTGAAAACATAAGAGAGTAAGCAAAGGTCGAGAGAGACAGTCAGAATAACCACGGCTTGGTATGAGCTGAATGGAGCAGAACGATACTTCGCACTGGAGTGGTGTGCGTGTGTGAGGCTTTAATGGGGAGAGCGGTGATTAGGGAAATGAGTGTCAGCTGAGATCCATAGTCGGGAGACAGAGGGCACTGTGAGACTTGGGGATTGTAATTCGAGGTATCCATGTTTGTAGTCAAAGCATTCTCAGCCAATTTACTGACAGAAAGCTACTGAATTCAAATTAACTGACTTCCAAATTTATTAGGGTTTTTTTTTAATAGAACAATTAATGAATTTAGGGCCATGTGGCCCTAAATTCTCTGCTATTTTTTCCTGCTTCACCATGACCCAATTCAAGATACTACATCATGCATCATGTGGTGGGCTTTCCCCATTCGTGCAAAATATTGTGGGATACAAATTTGAAACAGGAGAGGAAAATGGAAGACATGAGTGTGCGAATGAAACGTGAAAGACCGACTACAGTAACAGAAAGCAAAAAGAAAAGATGTTGTGTTGCGAAGGAATGGAAACACAGGACCAAACTAATAAATATTGCCAGTCAGCGAGCACGTCAGTGTGATCAGCTGTTCGTTTAATGACAAAATTATGTAACTTTCAGTGCTCAGTCAAAGGTAAACCCACGCATGCACACACAGACTTCCTCTGTGTGCTTGACTACGCGAAGCAAGCGATTTCATGCACATTATTTGCTAGGGAATCCCCTCAGATTTGTAGAAGTTATCTCTTCCTGAATAACTGACAGCACAGCATTAGCTACTTCTTGTCGAGGCTCTTTATTTTATTTTTCAGCTCTCCTGTGACACACACACTTCAGTATATCTATATCTTCCCGGAACTACTTTCATAACGGTCCACGTGACATGTGAACCCCAAATCAGTGCACATGTAAACATACACAAAATAGTCCCTGAATACTACACTTACATGACATCTCCCCTCATTTGAGTCGTAGACATAAATGTTTGTAAACAATAAACAAAACCTGCAGGGTCTTTTCTCCAAGTACGTAAACAACAGAGGCAGGTCAAAAAAAATAAGAGAAGATAGCAATTAACCTATAATTCTAATTAATCTACAGTGTTGGTTAGTGGAACACCCATTAACTTAACGACACATTAACTGATGCTTCACTTGTCAGCCTCTTGTAACCAAGGCAGGAATATACTGTAACACTATGTAACAAAAATAACATTGTACATCAACATTCACTTCCTTCCTTCGTCTTTTTTTTTTTTCTCTCTGAGGTTATGGGGTAGACTGCCCATAACCTCCATAGCTGCTGGAGATTATTCTGCTCCATTTGTTGGCAAGCTATGTGTTAAGTAAATACAAAGTCTTTGAATCTGTCAGGAGGACGGATGACTCTTCCTCTGGAAGTCACCTGAGCCTGATCATGGAGATGCCCCCCAGGCTCTGCTGGAACAGTCTCTCTGACAGGTGAATTTAGAGGTGGGCACAGGGGCGATGATGGTTGCTCGCTCGCCTGTGTGCTCTCTGTCTCGTCTGGGTGTTGAACAGGAGGGAAGGTTGGGCACAGATGGCGCCTGTTCCTCCGCATCGTCTGGCTGTTGAACAGGAGGGAAGGTTGGGCGCAGATGGCGCCTGTTCTTCCACAGTGTTCCACGGTCTGTCTGGATCAGGTAGGACCTCGGTGTTGTGTGTGGCTGTTGGACTGTCCCTGCTGTCTTCCATCCTGACTCTCCGTCAAGTTTCACCACCACACTCTCCCCTTGACTGAGGGGTGGGAGTGCTCTGACGCTGTGGCGCCTATTGTAAGTGCGTCTGTAGTTCTCTTTCGCCTTGGCATCAGCTTTACGCACCTTTGTGAAGTCAGGCCACTTTGGAGTGAGGACTTTGTCGACTGTAGGCATGGTTGTCTTAATCTGATGGCCCAGCATCAGCTGTGCAGGGCTGGCACCCGTGGCTTGTAGTGGTGTGGCTCTGTAACTCATGAGGGCGAGGAACAGGTCAGTCTGCCGGAGAATTCTTTTCGCCGTTTGAACTGCTCTCTCAGCCTCACCGTTGGGCTGAGGATGGTAAGGACTGGAGGTGATGTGTTTAAAGTCATAAGCCACAGAAAAACTTTGAAACTCCTTACTTGAAAACTGTCGTCCGTTGTCTGTGTGTAGCTCATCTGGACACCCCCACCTGGAGAAGATGTTCTTCAGTCGTGCACAGGTGGTCCCGCTAGTCATGTCAGGTAGGTGTGCTATTTCCAGATAGCGAGAGAAATAGTCAATGACAATCAAATAGTTTTCCTTTGCATATTCACAGATGTCTGCTCCGATCTTTTGCCATGGCCTTTGAGGTAGCAGTGTTGTCATCAGAGGCTCTTTCCTCTGTGTTGGTCTGGTTTGCATGCATTCAGGGCATTTTGTCACCAGCTCTTGGATCTCCTTTTCCAGCCCAGGCCACCACACACTCATGCGTGCCCTCTCGCAACATTTGGTGATGCCCTGGTGCCCATCGTGCAAACAGTTGAGTACGTCACCTCTCACTGCATGGGATGACAATGCAATCTCCGTACAACAGAAGTCCCTTTGAGGTTGACAGGCTGTTGCCCCATTGGTGGTATGCTTTGGCCTGTACTGGGACGCTACTCACATGTTTAGGCCATCCCTGGGTCACCAGGTTGCTCACCACCTGCAGGTCATGGTCTGTGCTTGTCTCCTGCTTGATCCGCTCCAGTTTGGAGGGTGACACAGGCCATGTTGTGTGAGTTGTATCCTCGAACACTGAAACATCACAGGCCAGTTCTGATATCTCACTCTGTATTACAGGTAGTGGCTGTCTGGACAGTGTGTCAGCTACTGTCAGTGTTTTCCCTGGCACATACTCTGCAGTGGGGTTGTATCTCATCAGACGCATGAGCAGGTGTTGGCACCTCAGGGGAACCATGTCAAGGTCTTTATTGATCAGTGGGGCCAGTGGTTTGTGGTCTGTGTGCACTGTGAAGCTGCCTAGTCCTTACAGGTAAGTGGAAAATCTCTCTCAGGCCCAAACGACTGCCAAACACTCCTTTTCGATCTGCGCCTTTCTGCGTCGATCAGTGTCCTGGAGCAGAAAGCTACTGGTTTCAGTCCCTCGTCATGGCGCTGTAACAGCACACCACCCAGCCCGAAGCTGCTTGCATCTGTGCTCACTATTGTGGGTTTGTTTATGTAGGTGCAATTGGGTAATTGAGTGATCAAGCTCATTAAATCTGAAGGTTAATAAATCATTAAATTGAATCAGTCTCATTTGAATCATACCACTGAATCATTCTCATTGAATCGTTTTCATTGAATCAGTCTCATATCATTAAATCACTCATGGAATCAGTCTAATTGGATCAGTCTCATTAATTAATACCATTAATTTTGGTGCTTAATAATAAATTACCAAACAGCTAAATTATGGTATATTCCAAATTATTATGATCACTTACCATATTACATAAATTATATGCACCTTTGAATTATTTTGAGATTGGATGACTTCAGAAATATCGGAACACAAATAAACACAGTTTCAGTAAAAAATGAATTTATTATAACAAAGATTAAAAAAAAGTATAATGGCAGTTGAAATATATACAAATATGATATATACTTGATGAGCGTGTGTGTGTAAAAAAAAAAAAGAAATTAAACATGAAACATGTAGTGTGTGTGTGTGTGTGTGTGGAAGTTGACCACGTGTTTCTAAGTGAAAACAAGGGAGTTAGCTTTGATTGCTAAGACAAAAGAATTAGCTTTGTGTTGCTAGCTAAGGAGGGTGTGTCACCACGTGGGGTTTGAGAACAAAGGATTTAGCTCTGGTTGTTAGCTAAGATGTGTTGGCCACGTGTGGAGACACAGATTAGCCTTGTGTCGCTAGCTAAGACAAAAGAATGCTAGCTAAGGTGTGTTTGTGAGGCCTGTGGAGGAGGGCCGCCACGTGTTTTCCTTTGAGACAATACAATTAGCCCTGGATGCTAATGGGACAAAAGAATTAACCGTAGGCTAATTTCACTAGCTTATAACAGTACTGAATCCACTGAAATCTTGATGAGGTCAAGATGTGTGTAAATAATGAAATTAAAGTATTAGAAAGAGAGAGCATGCAAACTATCTATTAAACAAAACTGAGAGATCAAAACAATAATTAATTCAACACGCTGCGTGTTTACAGTGTACACATTTAAACTGTTCCTGAGTTTAAATTCACACTTCTTCATAAAAGCTAATTCCTAAGACTAGGTTTTGCCCAAAATTGCCAGTCTTACTCAGTATTTTGCCTCTACGCAAAATTATGAAGAGATGTTCCGAGATTTTTGGAGTTTCACCGTTGTGGAGCACGTGAGTTGCTTCTGTAGAAACGGAGGATCTCTTGGTCCGACGCTTGGTCGCTCGTGATGAAAAGAGAGTCTCTGATCAGAATAATGTGCACAGAGAATTAATTAGGAGGAATTTGATCACTCCTAACTTTAAATTAAAACTGCTTTGAGCGGCAGTTTGGTAACGTTACTGATAGACAAACAAAACTGGTTGTAATTCTGAGTTTAAAAATCGCGCGATTCTGGAGTCTACCGTGGCCAAGGGTAAACAAAAAAGAAATCGCGCTGAATCATGGATCTTGCAGAAAGAAAGAAAAAGAAAAGATGTCTTTATCTTGGATGCGCTGGTGAGCGGGCCTCCTTATCTCTGCAAAACACGCCGGTCACGACGAGTTTCACAGCACAAAAGAGACCGAGTTGGAAGTTTCCAGATTACTTATTCTTTCATGGTGGATGTGATGTTGGTGATCCCGCCCCGGCGTGACGCAGGTCAATGCGGAAGCTGGTGATGGGAGTTGTAGTCCTTAAAAGGACTGTGTTGTAGTTCTTAGACTGTGTTACCTACATTTACGTCATAGAATGCAAGTGTGGGAGCTGTGGAGATGAGTTGTTTAACCTTGTTGAAGGCATCGACTTGCGCTGTGTCCCAGGTCTATGCAGCGTCACTCTTCAGCAGGTCGTTGAGGGGTTTAATCACCTCTGACAGGTTGGGCAGGTATCTACCCAGATAATGGACCATGCCCAGGAACCTCCGAAGACCTGGCATGTCACCTGGCGGCTGCAGCTCTGTGATGGCGCTTACTTTTGAGGGGTCAGGCCGTATGCCATCTCCATCGATGCAGTGCCCCAGATAGTCCAGCTGTTTTTGGCGCAGACGGCACTTTCCGTCATTGAGCTTCAAGCCTGCGCTCTCCAGGATCTGCAGGACGTTCTGGAGTCTCCTCTCGTGTTCCTTCTCGTCCTTACCATGGACGAGAATGTCATCCATGTACACCTCGACCCCTTCCTGGCCTGTGAATAGCACCTACATTTCCCTCTGAAAAAATCTCTGGTGCACTGGAGATTCCAAATGGGAGACGCTTGAAGAAGTACCTCCCCATGGGCGTGATGAATGTGGTCAATTTGGCTGTTTCCCTCTCCAGTGGGATTTGCCAGAAGCCACTTGCCGCGTCGAGCAGGGAGAACACACAGGATTCAGCCAGTCGTGGCAGTATGTCAACTATAGTGGGTAAGACAAACCTCTCCCTCTTAAGCCATATTGAGTCTCTTCAGGTCAACACAGATTCTCACATCAGCTGTTCTTTTTGGGACCGGCACCATCAGAGCACACCACTCCGTTGGTTCTGTGACTTCCTCAATGACGCCACACTTCACCATTCTTTCCAGTTCTGCTTTGACCTTGGGGAGCATGGGTGCAGATACTCTCCTTGCAGTGTTGACACTGTATGGTACAGCATCGTCTCGCAGGCATATTTTTACAGGCTTTATCTTCAAGAGGCCCACATCTGTACCAAATGTGCCTTGGATTTCATCCACTCTTTTCCCCAGTCCCATGGCGACTGCTCGGCCCAAAAGGTTGCTGCAGCTGGATGTTTTGACCACGTGGATGACAAACTTGTATTGCTGGCCTTTGTACTTTGTTAAAGCCGTGAACTGTCCTAGACCATCGAGTTTTCCTCCAGGGCTGTCAAAGTCCATGTCATCACTTGCTAACTGGGGCAGGTATTTGAGCTTGTGGTAAGTTTCATCTGATATCACGCTGATATCAGCACCGGTGTCAATCTTGAAGGTCACTGGAGTGTCTCTGATGGTTAGTTTTACAGTCCATGGTGCATTGGAGTCTGCAATGTAGGTGTACTTTGTTTTGATCTCACCTAGAAAATGTCTGCCACTGTGATCGGCCTCCTGCCCCACTGTGGTTACCTCATTCACTCTAGCAGAGCGACACACAACAGCAAAGTGCCCAATCTTTACAGTTCCTGCACTGTGCATTTCTGGCTGCACAGGCTGCATGTTTGGGGTGATCCTTACCGCACCTGAAGCAATTGATCTGTTTCCCCTCTCCGCCGCGGTATCCCGGACCTGCGCTATGGAAACCGCCATGTCTTTTCCCCCTTCCTCTGTGTTGACGAGAGGGAGCTGCGCGTGCTTGCACTCGAGCCACTTCGCTGAGGTAGCTAGCATCGGCCGAGCTAGCTTTAGCCTGCTGGCTCATTTGCCCCTTTATCTGCTCCGATTGTCTCACAATCTCCACTGCTTTTTCCAGTGTCGGGTCCGCTGTCAACTGTAGTTTTTCCGATAACTCCTTATCCACAATCCTGATGACCAGTCTATCCCGAATATTCTCTATTTTCGCCGGACCAAACTGACAGGTCTCGGCCAGCTCGTAGAGGGTGCGAATATATTCTTCCGCCGATTCGCCGTGCTTTTGCGCTCTGAGGTAAAAACGAGCCCTTTCGTGGATAACGTTCACTTTCGGTATGAAGTAGGTGTTTAATTTCTCCAACACAGTCTCATAGTCATCATCAGCTTCATCTTCCACAAACACAAAAGTGTTGAAAACTTGCTCAGCCTCCTTGCCAAGCGCATAGAGCAGCATGCTAACCTGTACGTCCCCATCTTCCAGGTTAAGCTTCGTAGACATATGGTATCGTTGAAACCGTTGCCACCACTCCGGCCACTGCTCCGGTCGAGTAAAGTCCAGTTTTTCGGGAGGATTAAACTTGGCCATGATCCACATCCGTGTCGCTTTACTTCTGACACCATGTAGAAGTTATCTCTTCCTGAATAACTGACAGCGCAGCATTAGCTACTTCTTGGCGAGGCTCTTTATTTCATTTTTCAGCTCTCCTGTGACACACACACTTCAGTATATCTATATCTCCCCGGAACTACTTTCATAACGGTCTACGTGACATGTGAACCCCAAATCAGTGCACATGTAAACATACACAAAATAGTCCCTGAATACTACACTTGCATGACAAGATTAAATAACTTCCCAGGCACAGAATGGTCTGATATTTTGTGAGATATCACAGAAATAAACGTATCACAATGACCAAATTTCAGAGAGAACTAAATTTCACAGATTTTATGAAATCAAAAGGCCATCTCACTTTTAATGAATTAATTTACCCTTTAGGCTAAAACTTCTTATAACAGTACATGAAGAAGAGTTTCACTGCGATATTGTTACAACTATTAAACTATTTTGGTGGATGTATAGTCAATTTAAGTTGGGTAATAATTCTGTGATATTATTAAATTCCCTTCGAGTTATTTAATATAAAAAAATCCAAGAATAGTTCATATAAACAGATACATATACAGATATGATACAAGATATTTTTCCACTGCCCTGTAGTGGCCATAGCAGGTAACCGCAGTTTCTAGAACCCCTTATCAAGGAAGGCAGATATCATCTTTTTATTCACATGGATCTTAAAATATCGAGGATTTTGTAAAGTTTGTTGTTGTGATTGTATTCTGGAGAGGCAATGCCCAAAAGACATTTAAAAATAAAGAACAGACATGAAGACATGGGGATGATCCTGAAAATTCCTGGAAAGCTTTATTTTTGTCTCCATACTGATTAATTACAGCAAATAGCCAAATTCTCAAATTTTACAGCCAGTTTTTAAATTTCAGTTAAAAAACCCTCCAATTTGTTAAAGCACAAATGAAATGCTCATTTCTGAGGATAGAAGCTGGTTCACTCCAACTTCTTCTGGGTTGTGATATCCTTACGATTAACAGAAGCCTTCCAGAACCTCCACTTTTCTTCAGATTATGTCTGAGTCTCAGAGCTCTGATTTATAAGAACTTTCCTTGAAGAATCTGAACTTGTTTTGTCCACCTGCTTGATGAGAACATCCATATACACCACAGATTGGGACAGTTACTGTTTAAAACACTACACAGGGTCACGCTCTTTGCACAGAAGTGTGTAGAGCAGGGGTCGGCAACCTTTGAGACAGCGAGTCCCAATTTCAAATTTTCTAGTCAATGAGTGTGCCACTATCAACAATAATGGTAAAATGACACAAACTACAGGAAAATTTCCAATGTGCAAAACAAAACCTAACATACACAGTTCTTACAAACAGTACTTAGTACTTGTAACCGTTATTAAATAACAAACAAATAAATCTTGATTTGTTTACAAATATTAGAATTACTTCCTCATTTACGTAAACGCCGACACTGATATATTTATATAAATGATATTTTGTATTAAATATAAGTCTATGTAAAGCAAATTTTAAATAAAAACTATGTTTTGTTAACCTAATACCACATACCAATTTTTTATTATTATTTTTCAATAATCAATCATCTGGGGGCTTCCGGTTGGGCTCCAGCTAAGATGGCCGCCTAACATTGAACTTGCAAGGCCACCTTCAATATTTCATTTTCAAACTGAGTCAAAAGTGCTTTAACGGCAATTCTATTTGTTGACAATTATAATGGGATCTGCGGAGAAGAGAACTGTGGAGGAGTTAGACCTTCAAACCCCTTCTCCGCTATCTAAATCGGCAAAGAAGAAAGCCAAGAAACAGCTCTTTGGTGAGCACACGGATTCCATTTTGGATGGCAGCGCTGAGAGCCCTGTGTTAGCCACGCTAATCTATGAGATGCGGGGAACTCTACGCGAACTTTCCCTTGATGTTAAAGCTATACGGGGTGATATGGACACTTTTCGAAAGAAACTCTCCAATGTGGAGACTGAGGTCTCAGCAATGAACGCCTCTTTAATGACTTTGAACAAGCGTACTGACATTATCCAAGCTGCCCAGCGCGAGGACAGGTCACAAATTAGGGAAGCTACCTCAACGATTGCTAAATTACAATCCAGCGTGGCGGAGCTGGAAGACCGAAACCGACGAAACAATCTGCGTCTTGTTAACCTTCCAGAAAATGAAGAGGGGGACGACGCTATTGCTTTTCTACAACGCCAGCTCCCTATCTGGTTCCCTTCACTGGCTGATCGAGGGATCATCGAAATTGAGAGAGCTCATCGAGTCTACAAGAGAGGTGAAAACTCATCAAGCAAGCCCAGAACCCTCATCTTCAAACTTCTGAGGTACAACGATCGCCAGGCTATCATGAAGGCGTACCGACAAGCAGGCACGAAGGCACAACATGGTCAGTCCCAGCTCATGCTATTTGCTGACTACTCCAATGTCACCGCCGCGAAACGCAAAGCTTTCTCATCCTGCATCGCTTCGCTTAAACAGAAAGGGATCCAGTTTTTCCTTCTCTACCCTGCCAGCCTGAAGGTAACATTCGACTCAAACAACACCCGCATTTTCTCTTCTCCCGAAGAGGCTCAGCATCACATTAAAGACATTTGATTTCAGCACTTGCCTCTCCTACGAAAACATCCGTTATTGCACTGGTTAGCGACCTGACTATACTGTATTTGGAATGCGAAAGTAACGTTGTCTTCAACATGGATTGTAACCTGTGTTTTTCCGCTATTGTACTCGTTGGGTCACTTCTTTCATAAACAATGACTCGTGTTAAAGCAACCAAACTGAACGTGGTTTTGCAGGACTGTCTTAGCTCGAATCCAAGGAATGATGATTACTTTTGTTTTGGCTAGGCCATGCAGGGATGTTAGCGTTTTTCCCTGGCAGGCTAGCAGTGTTCTTGTTCTTGTTTTAATGCAATGCTTCAAGCCTGGGGGGGCTTTTGCTCATTTTTACGTCAGTTACATGGCTGCATATTTTCACATGGCTACATTTTCTTTTGTCTTCAAATTATCATTGTGTATGCTCATAACAGTTAATAATTGACAACTATAATTTCATTTCATGGAATGTGCAGGGAGTTAATGAGCCTGTTAAGAGGGTTAGGTGCCTTGAATTTCTACGTAAGAAAAGAATACACTTTGGAATTTTGCAAGAAACACATTTAAAGAAACAGGATGTGCATAGATTTCAAAATAAGTTTTATAAAATCCTTTCTTTTTCATGTGCCCCAAATAAAACAAAGGGTGTTCTACTCTTAGTTGACAGAAAGCTGAATCTCCATGTTGATGAGCTTGGCAATGATTCTGATGGTCGATTTTGCTTTGCTTTGATTACCTTAAATTCAGTTAAATATTGTTTAGTCTCCATATATGCACCAAATGTCTTTGAGCCACAGTTTTTTGATGATATCAAAGCCAGACTCATACATTTAAACGTTCCTATAATTTTAGGTGGTGATCTCAATTTAGCAATTGATATCCTGGATAGGTCCAACTCTGCCCCGCCTACTTTCAACCAGCTCTTGTCATCTAACTACATCACAGATTTCATGAAAGACTTGAATGTGGTGGATGGCTGGCGTATCAGGAATCCTAATGAAAGGGACTACACATTTTTCTCTTCACGCCATAAAACATTTTCTAGAATTGATTACATTTTTGTTTCAGCTGCCCTGCTGGAGTCGGTTTTAAACACAGAAATCCTACCTATGCTAATTTCTGATCATTCTCCTGTCAGAATCACTTTGTCAAAAGCTTACTCATCTTCTCGTTTTAAGCGTTGGCGCTTTAATGTGTACCTGCTACAGGATGAAAGATTCCTAGAACATATTAGGAAAGATTTGGACGAATTTATCTCCCTAAACAATTCAGATGATGTAAACCCTCACGTTCTCTGGGAGACTACAAAATGTGCAATCAGAGGCAGTTGTATATCATATGCCTCCAAAATAGTCGCAGACCGTAAGAGGAAAATTTGTGACCTGGAAAAAGAAATTCAGCAGATAGAAATATTGCAGAAAAATAAGTATGATGCTGCCAGAGCTAGAGCAATGAATTCTTTAAAGGCACAATATAAGGATGTTATTAGTGTAAGGGCTGAGTTTAATTTACTTAGAACTAGGCAGCTTTATTACGAGCAGTCAGATAGACCAAATAGACTTCTTGCATTGCGCCTTAAACAGTCAGAACGTCTTGCCTCAGTGGATGCAGTAAAAGATTCTTCTGGCGTAGTCATCACCCACCCACCTCTAGTGAATAATGTTTTCAGGGAATTTTATTCTGAACTTTATAAGTCTGAAACACCGGATGACTTGACCGATATGCATGCCTTTCTTAGTCCTTTGGAGCTCCCGTCTCTATCAGCAGAGGAAGCTGACCAATTAGATGCCCCACTCACCTTAGAAGAACTTAGATCAGCAGCTGTTTCCATGACTAGGCACAAGTCACCAGGGTTGGATGGGATACCTCCAGAGCTATTTGTAGAACTCTGGGACTTGGTTGGGCCTTTGTTACTTAAATCCATCCAACATTCACTAGATGCTGGCTACTTTCACAGAGACCAAAGAACAGCTCTGATTTCCTTGTTGTTAAAGACTGGGAAGGACCCACTGGACTGTGGAAACTATAGGCCCTTGTCATTGTTAAATTCAGACATTAAGATATATGCCAAAGTTCTTTCCAACAGGCTAAACAAATACATCTCTCATTTAGTACATGAGGATCAGACAGGCTTTATCAGGGGTCGCCTGGCCTCAGACAATGTTAGACGGCTTTTGCATGTTATAGACGCCCCCAAAGATGAAGCTGACTCCTATGCAGTCTTTAGTCTAGATGCTATGAAGGTCTTTGATAGGCTGGAATGGCGTTATCTGTGGACTGTGCTTAGGAGATTTGGATTTGGAGACACATTTATCCATATGGTTCAAACACTTTACAATAAACCCACTGCGTGTGTCTCTACAGGTCATAAATTGTCTTCACAGTTCTGTCTGGAGAGGGGCACTAGACAAGGCTGCCCTCTTTCTCCAATTTTGTTTGCTTTATCCCTAGAACCCTTAGCTCAAGCAGTCAGGCAGAGTCCATTCATTTCTCCTATACACATTAAAAACACCACGCATCATATTTCACTTTACGCTGATGATATTATTCTTTACCTGTCTGATATCACTAACTCAGTTCCTCAAGCCCTAGCTTTATTCCAAAGATTTGGTTCTTTTTCCGGATACAAAATTAACTGGAGTAAATCTATATTAATGCCTCTTGATTCAACCCCTCCTCATTTTAATCCCCCTGTGTCTTCACCTATTCAGATTCAAACCTCTGGTTTCACTTATCTAGGTGTAAGTATTCATCCTTCCCTCACTCAGGTTTGCAAGCACAATTTCAATGTGATGTTACAAAAAATCAAGAATGATCTGAACAGATGGTCCCCACTCCAAATTTCTGTCTGCGGTAGGATTTCTGTGTTGAAAATGAATATTCTTCCCAGGGTTAATTTTTTGTTTTCTGCTATATCACTGACTCCTCCACCACATTTTTTTAGGGACATTGACAGGCTTTGTTCTAATTTCATATGGAATAACAAAAGATCCAAAATTCGTTTAAAGACATTGCAGCTTCCCAAAATTTATGGTGGTCTGGCTGTACCTAATTTTAAGCATTACTTTTGGGCTTTTCAGTTAAGATTTTTAAAAGTATGGTTTGATCCTTCTTCCAAAATTTCCTGGAGATCCATAGAACAAGGATTAGTTCATCCCCTCCGACTACAGGATCTGCCTTTTTCAGGTATCACTCAAAGAAGCTCATTACTACGACTGGGTCCAATTATCAACTGCTCTCTTGAAGTATGGAA
Source organism: Neoarius graeffei (assembly GCF_027579695.1). Classification (NCBI taxonomy): domain Eukaryota; kingdom Metazoa; phylum Chordata; class Actinopteri; order Siluriformes; family Ariidae; genus Neoarius; species Neoarius graeffei. Next base: position 20,168,241 of record NC_083589.1, on the reverse strand, counting down.
ACAGTCCTGTAAGTTTCTGGGTTATAATCATAAATTTCATAAATCCTCCCCCTTATGGCACAACAACCACCTCTTAACAGGCTCTAAACCTTTTGTTTCTCCTTCTTGGTCAGATAAAAATATCCATACTCTGAGTGATATATTTGACTCTGATGGCTTACGTTCTTTTCAAGACATTTGTAACTCTTTTTCTCTCCCTGGCACATCCTTTTTCTTTTACCTAAGATTACGCTCTGCTCTTAAGGCATATGGGGTTCCATGGGATAGACACTTGAATAATCATCCCCTTCTTGAACATTTGCAGAAATTTAAGTCAACCAAGGGTTTGGTGTCATATTTATATGATGTGTTTACTGCAGAAAAGCATCCTCCCATAGGTGCTGTTTCAGTTTGGTTCAGGGAGTTTGGTAGATTTGGTGTGGAGCCTGACTGGGAAACTATCTGGACCAATATTTTCTCATCTTCTAAATGTCTGGCCCATCAGCTAATACACTTTAAGTTTGCTCATAGGGTCTATATAACTCCTTGCAGAGCTTATTTAATGAAATTAACTGATGATAAAGTTTGTAAAAAATGCACCACAAGCTCCATAGGGGACTATTTTCATATGTTTTGGGAATGCCCACCTATTGTCAAGTTTTGGAAACATGTTGTCAAAAAACTCTCTGAATTGTTAAGGTATGATGTCCCTTTATGTCCAAAGTTACTTTTACTTGCTGATGATTCTAATGTAATGTTTAGCCTTCAACAGAAAAGGATATTGATGGCGGCCCTGACTGCCTCAAAAAAGGCCATTTTGAAAGGTTGGTTTGAGTCTGACATAAATCTGGCAGCGGTTTGGCGTTCCTATATTTTGGACATTTTAATTCTTGAGCGTGCTACAGCAAGGTATCATAAAGCCACGCCACGGACAATTGACAACTGGTCAGCTGCCATATCTTTCTTTTCTTAAAATACTTCATGTATCTGATGTCATGATTTGTAGCCTATGTTTTGCTCTTTCCCTGTAACTACCTGAGTTTCAAGAAGTGTAACCTCCCCCCCCCCACACACACACTTTTAGTTTTGTTTTTTTGTTTGGTTTTTTTTGTTTGCTTGTTTGTCTTTTATACATTATGCATTGCTGTTTGGTGTGTAACAACGGTTTCTATGTGAAAGCAATAAAAATATATTAACAAAAAAAAAAACAAATAAATCTTAAAATCTGGAATAAACCTTACATCTTAAAAGAAATCTTAAATAAATTCACAAAATGAACAGAGAAACTTGCAGCATAATAACATCAACAATAATACAATAACAACCTATTATGTTGCACTTAAAACTATTTATAGGAGAAAATATGAAAACTCGCCTAAAATAACTCGCTGTTCGGAAAGACAACACTTGTCCTTTTTCCTGTCATCATCAGTGCTTGATCATTTCCCTTCAAAATCTATGTTTCCTGGCTTTTCGGGAGGCAAAGTCATCAATGACGTCATTATAGGAGATCTCCCGACCAACTTTGCTATTGATACTTATAAGTGCAAGCCCACTGAGTCTTTCCTGTGCCATTGTAGATCTCAAGTAGTATCAAGTATCCCAGATGGATAATTTCTTTTTTGAGACATGGCTTAGCCATCTAGTCCACCTATCTTCCGAAGTGAATAACTCCTGTCACGTCACGTGCGTCTGGTTGTGTAGGAGCGCAGTGGCAGCAACCAGCAGCAAGGATTAGTTAACCTAATGTACCAACTATGAAAATGATACAAAAAACGTTATTTTGTCTTATTTTTGTGTCTTTTGTTTCTGCTATATCATGTCATTGATATTACGTTTTTTTAATTAAAAATATTTTCGCAGGTGGGCATTCCAACTGCTCTTGGGGGCCCCCTGGTGGTGTGTGGGGCCCTAAGCGGGTGCTTAATTCGCTTATGCCTTGGGCCGGCCGTGGTTGAGCCGAACACTGACAAGAGGGCCAATGCAATGTTCTTGAGACAGCTGAACTTCTCTGGTGCAGACGTCCAGCATGCGAGGATGCAGGGTCTTTATATGTCTTCTCATGGTTTGTCTCGAAATGCCGCTTAAAGGTCTGATGACACGAACATGACTCTATGCAATTTCTTAAATAAACTATACAACATGGCAAACATGTTAGATTTCTGTTATAATTACGTGAAAAGAAGCTGTTGTTAAGCGAATATCCAACTTTTAATTGCACAGCGCAAGAAAACTGGGTCCGTGGCTTGCGGCCATGCTGTGACGTCAGCGGAAGAACACGCTGCGGTTCACTGGCTGTTCTACTCAATGGAAATGGTGCATGAAAACGCCGGTGAACTCTCTAGTGCTAGCTCTTCCTTTTCTGGGAGTCTAGAATTGTGTTGATCTCTTCCGAATAGAATCTATGATAGCCTACCCTCTTTACCCTTTGCCTCTCATTGCTAGGCAGCAGTTACATGAAAACTGCAAGCTTTCACAAGCAAATACATGACTGATATCACGCCGACTTTATGATTACATTTATGATTATCATGTAGAATCTATAGCTCTACGTACCTTTTTATCTTATGTCGTTTCACAACACATGTTCTGACAGGAGGACTGTCTTTGGAGGAGTCGCCTTGTCCCAGGCGACTGCTGGATCCGGCATAGCTACTAGTAGATACCCTCCGGAATACTGGCAGTGTTGCCAGATTGGGTGGTTTCCCGCCCAGTTGGGCGGTTTCAAGTGCATTTTGGTGGGTTCTGAACATATTTTGGGCTGGAAAACGTCAGCAGTATCTGGCAACACATACTGCTGACGTTTTCCAGCCCAAAATATGTTCAAAACCCACCAAAATGCACTTGAAACTGCCCAACTGGGCGGGAAACCGCCCAGTCTGGCAACACTGTGTAGGCACTGCTGATGGTAGTAACTAGCCTGGGCCCGCCCATCCTAAGCATGACGCAACACGAGGGGCCTGTTGCGAGCCTAGTCTGGCCAGGCAAGCTATCTACAGCTCTTCCAAGCTCCTGAAAAATCGGGAACCAATCAACTTTGAGCATCTCCAACGGCCCTGGGTAGAGGTGTGTTCAAGGCACTGACGTAGTAGAACTGCGACCGGAAGCCATAGATTGTTTACAGAATCTATGCCGGAAGCGCTTCATTCACGCTTCTGCATCTATTACGCATAGATGCTGTATTGAAAGCATTCAACGGGAAGTTCTCCATTGAAAACGGAACAAAGAGCAGCCCTGGATGTATTTATTGAAAGGAAGGACATTTTCGCCTTGCTCCCGACCGGCTTCATTAAGAGTTTAATCTACCAGTTAGCCCCGTCACGTTGCATACGTCAGAAGAAAGAGTGATGTGATTGGTTTAAGCTTCGTCACAGCCTTTTCTGGCTTCGACCAGTAGCAAACTGAGGCATTTCAGGGAGGCGGGTCAACCACGGGCTCTGAGAAACGGTTGGGCTTAATATCTTGGCCAGACCAATAGCTCGGAGAGCTTTGAAGTCGCGTTAGCCAGGCTAGGTAGTAACGCACGTTTGTGCTGAACTGAACACCCAAGAGATTCTTTTAAGCTGGGAAGGGTGTCAAAACAATCCAAATCGAAGTGTTCAGTGCACAGGACGGATGTTGGTGAGGGCTCCCACTTGTCACGAGTGTCCCTGACTTGCTTCACCCACTTCGCATGCAGCTCGGGATCTCTGGGAAACTTGAATAAACTTACCCCATCCTTGTGGGTTTTGGAGCAAAAGCCGGCAACACAACGCGAAGGCATAATAACTTATATATATATATATATAAATAATACTAATAATGACAAACTGAACACCTGTCGCATCAACAACAAACTGGTAAGTTAGGAGGAAGATTCTTTCGCTGACGTCATATAGCCCCTCCTCCTCATTCGTCTCCTGGGTGCTGCAGCCCCGTCAAATTTGCCCAAATAGCCGCGTTTTTTATCATAACTTGTAAAATAGGCGCCTTCGTGAATATGGATAATCGGGAATTACTTTTTATGTTATAAAACATCGCCAAAGATGTCAAAAACGTGTCATCAGCCCTTTAACGCTGGGAGTTCGGCACACAACGTTTTCACAGCACAAGGTACATACATCACGATCTTTGACGAAAACAAAACCATATTCTTCCGTCCAGGAGGGCTGAAATGCCCTAGCTTTAGTTTTTTTTAGCCGGAAGCTCTGTCATCTCTGCACTTCTAACGCTATCAGGTAACTTTGATTTTGATGCACGCTAGGCTAATTTTACACATGGGTCTCTGGGAAAGTGGGCGGGAGCTGGGTGGAGAGCGCTGTGGAGCGAATGTGGTTGGAAGATCGTGCTGTCACTCAGAGATTTTTTTTTTTTTTTTGCTGATACTGGTCCAGTGTTGTGCGTGCCAGTGATTATGCCGCCGCGTGCCAGCAGTGGCACGCGTGCCATAGGTTGCCAACCCCTGGTGTAGAGAATCAAAAAGTCCACGTCATGTGAAAACAAACCAAATTTCTCTTAGGACTAAAACAGGTTATTGGTAATGAAACATTCTTGAGTTATACATACACATTTTAAGGGTTTATTGGAGTCTGTCAAAATTTTAACCAAAAAATTACCAAATTACAAAGTATTATATTTCCAAACATAAAACCCAATAAATACAGACTTTATAGAAAGTTCAGGCATTTTGCTGCACTAATTTCAGAAATCAGGAGATTTTTTTTATTTTATTGGCAATACATTCAGATCTCACAATTTCATTTCCTTTATATCTGTAACTGATGATTCTAGAGGCTAAATGCAGAGTTTTAATATTTAGCATTTTAATGATTTAATTTAATTTTAATGAGTCACAATTTTTTTCACAATTGAGGAGCAATGAGAAAATGGACATGGAGGTTTTTTTTTTTTTTAATTGACAAACTACTGACCATACATCTTCAAAAACCTATTTTTTGGATTGCACAACCTCACAGATCCTGGTTTACCCTGAAAATTCCTGTACAACCTAAATCCAGCATATAAAGGCTGAGTGAATGTGGTGTGGACGCTGTGGAGGAGCTTCATCATGTCAGAGATGCTGTAGAAGGACAGAGTTCCTGCACTGTGATCCACATACACTCTGATTCTGGAGGGTGATAGAACTCTGAGATCAGTCTATATGCTGTTATGCCAGAAAGAGAGAGGAGAAGAAGAAGAAGACTGTAGACTCCAGGACTGATTGTTGCCTCCAAACGCGCACTCCTTACCTAATCCTTTCCTTCTGATGTCTTTAGATGAGACTGATGTGTACACACATTCCTCACCGCTCCACTCCACCTCCCAATAACAGCATCCACACACTCTCCTTACACAACACCTGCCAGTATTGGTCAAATCTGTCTGGATGATCAGAGTATGGCTGTTCTCTCCCACTGAGTGTCACTACTCTGTTCTTCTCAGATAGAATGAGGTCATAATTTACTGTGTTGGGATCCCAGTCAGACCACAGAAATCTAAACACATGAGAAATGTGAACATGTTAGATATTAATCACAGTATAGATTTATGTGGAGAGTGAGACATTGTGTGTGTGTGTGTGTGTGTGTGTGTGTTGTAGATGGGCTGTAGGAGCTAGCCTATTACTTAGCTATTGAGATGTTTAACCCAGGAGTGACCTGGTTGACGTGCTACGCTTTAGTTTGATTACCATACACTAGTGTTGCTTCCTCACAGAATCCACAGGCCTGTTCCGATTTACAGGATAAAATTCTTTATTTTCTTCTCCCAAGTATAAAAGTGAACAATGTCCATTTCCAGCTTCCAAAGGACCAAACACACAACTTCCAGTACACCAAACATGTTCACACCACAGCGGTCAAAAACCCTTTGCCTTTCTGGGGTCAAAACACCAACCGTAAACAATAACCTTCTTAGGCCCTGGTCACACTACAGCTACCAATGGGTTTACGAATACTTGGCATTGAAAAATTGGTAGGATCACCACCAATTGTGCGATGCACAGTGAATGTTCTCCAAGCTTCACGAGTTTTTTTTTTTTTTTTTTACCAACATTCTTTTTTATTGCTTTTATAACAAGACAACAGGAACAGGAAAATACAAAGAAATACAGTTACATGTCTTGAACAAACATACCTCCCCACCCCAACCCCACCCCATCACCCGCTCTCCAAATTATTCCAGTTCTTGGTTGGGAATCAGGTTAGTAAGTTTGTCCATTTCAGTTCATTGAATAGGGAAAAAGAAAAACGTATTTCTGCCATATCAGGTACCGCAGAGTGCCACTGTTTACATGTCTCTGGGCTCTTCCATTACATGTGACAAATCTGTTCTCGATACATAGCAAATGAAGGGGTCCCAGACCTGGTGAAAATTATGTTGATGTTTTATTGTATATGTAATTTTCTCTAAGGGGAGAGTTGTTGTACAACCCCGATTCCAAAAAAGTTGGGACAAAGTACAAATTGTAAATAAAAACAGAATGCAATAATTTACAAATCTCAAAAACTGATACTGTATTCAATAGAACATAGACAACATATCAAATGTCAAAAGTGAGACATTTTGAAATTTCATGCCAAATATTGGCTCATTTAAAATTTCATGACAGCAACATATCTCAAAAAAGTTGGGACAGGGGCAACAAGAGGCTGGAAAAGTTAGGTACAAAAAAGGAACAGTTGAAGGACCAAATTGCAACTCATTAGGTCAATTGGCAATAGGTCATTAACATGACTGGGTATAAAAATCTTGGAGCGGCAGCGGCTCTCAGAAGTAAAGATGGGAAGAGGATCACCAATCCCCCTAATTCTGTGCCGATAAATAGTGGAGTAATATCAGAAAGGAGTTTGACAGTGTAAAATTGCAAAGAGTTTGAACATATCATCATCTACAGTGCATAATATCATCAAAAGATTCAGAGAATCTGGAAGAATCTCTGTGCGTAAGGGTCAAGGCTGGAAAACCATACTAGGTGCCCATGATCTTCGGGCCCTTAGACAGCACTGCATCACATACAGACCACGGGCAATTGCTCTAAGACAATGAGGGAGGCTCAGCCTCCTCTAAAAATGACGAACATCGTGTAGGATGAATTGCGCTAGGCTTATGTTATAGCCGACCTTATAACATTGCTATTTCAGATCCAGAATCATAGAAATATATGTGCTCAACCCAACTACAGTGCGAAATCATTCTGTTATAACTTTCCCCAGTTTACCTAATGTGCGTGTGAGTTTCTCCCCCTCGTGACAGCGCGATGCAGCCCAGCCTCAGTGCACTTCAATGGCATTTGGGAGCTATGCACTTTCAATATCAAAATGCAAGACGATTATTGGACAAATACTGCGAAAACACCCGCCCACAGAGTCTCACGGACTCCCAGCCTCAGTGGACTTCAATGGCTTTTGGGAGCTATGCGCTTTTCAATCTCAAAATGCAAGACGGTTATTGGACAAATACTGCGAAAATGCCTGCCCACGGACTCCGAGCCTCACAGTGGGAGGGACATGGCAGTTTCCGCGAGGAGACTGGTGATTGGTGAAAGCGGCCAGATATTTTCTTTCATTGACAGCTACGGTAGTTTCAAATATAGGCAGGCAGCGGTGAATTTCAGTTCAGTCCCATGGGGATTCGCAAGTGCTGTGGTGTATTGTAAGAGATCAGCTTACATTTCGATTTCATTCATTACATACGGTTTCAACCAGCTTTTTTAGTTTGTATATATTTTCATTGTAAATAAAGTGTAAATATAGTGTTGTCAAGTTTGCTATCTTAGTTCCAGAAATTTTGTTTATTTGAGTGACTGAACTTGAACTTGAGGGGGCTAGTCACCTAGCAAGAAAGCTGCGCACGGATGCCAAGCATTGCTGATTTAATTTTGGCGAAGCCATTTGCCAGTCTTCCTTTCGAGGAAAAAATTAAAATTAAAGAGCAGGGTAGACCAACGCCTCAAATTGACTTGGTGAAAAAGGTAGGGAATAATACTCGTTCCTTTCAGCTCTCCTGGTACGAGAAAGTGAATTGGCTAACAGCAAGTGACCCACATCAACAACAGTAAATAGGCTACTTTAGTAATATGTCATGGATGGACGAAAAATATAGACTCTATTTAAAATGTTTATGCTGAGTATATTATATTGGAATATATATTTTTCTGGATATGAATTAAACACCGCTACAATTTGGAAAACATTTTTAAACAAAAACGCAGCCAAGAACATTTCACACTACAGACCTGGATTAAAAGTGAAGGGTTATCAAAATTGTCAATAAAACATTTCTCAGTCAAAATAATTAAAATATAGGGAAAGTGTCATTGAATGAAATGTGTGGCACCCAGCTCTATGTTTGGCTCCCCAAGGTCAGTGCTTGTGCCTATTCCAGAACACTCTGCTGTTACTGCTGAGGTTCCTGACAAAGAGCTGCTTTCGATAATGATCAATTTTTAAACAACATGCCACAATTTTAAAATATAAAATGTTAAAATATACCCCCCCAACACCACCATCATGTATATTGGACAGTAGGCTAATGGGCCAAAAGAACCTGTTATTTCACAGTTTGTGACCCTGCCAACAATCAGCCAGATCAGAGGCAAGAGTATGGGCAAAATTGAGGTGTTTTTTCTTTTAAAATCTGGAAATATCGTAACCGACCAGCCTCCCCTGTTTGAAAGACTACCAGCCGCCACTGATACAGACATGCTTCTGTATTGTAAATCACAAAATGGGCTCAGCAATATTTCCAGAGAACATGATCTGTAAACACAATTTACCATGCCATCCGCCATTGCCAACTAAAACTCTATAGTTCAAAGAAGAAGCCGTATCTAAACATGATCCAGAAGCGCAGACGTCTTCTCTGGGCCAAGGCTCATTTAAAATGGACTGTGGCAAAGTGGAAAATTTGAAGTTCTTTATGGAAATCAGGGACGCCGTGTCATTCGAACTAAAGAGGAGAAGGACGACCCAAGTTGTTATCAGCACTCAGTTCAGAAGCCTGCATCTCTGATGGTATGGGGTTGCATTAGTGCATGTGGCATGGGCAGCTTACACATCTGGAAAGACACCATCAATGCTGAAAGGTATATCCAGGTTCTAGAGCAACATATGCTCCCATCCAGACGATGTCTCTTTCAGGAAAGACCTTGCATTTTCCAACATGACAATGCCAAACCACATACTGCATCAATTACAGCAGGGGTCACCAAACTTTTTTCTCTGGGGGCCACATTGTCGTTCCTGACTGTGATGGGGGCCGGGTCAGCTATATCACATAGAATTGTATGACCCAGACAAATATGACCACCAGCAGGCCTCATTGTGTAGTAGAGATTACTAGCCTGGCACGGCCATCCCCACTACTATATCCATACTACTATATCAACACTTGATTCCTGGCACATATTTGTTTATCTTTACTAGTGGTTTGCAAAAGTAGTAATCAAGTCTTCACACTTTGTTTTAATTTGAAATACCACTGATATTCCATTTATTTATTTTCTAATAAAAATAATATCAAAGCTGTCAAGGTAAGAAACATCTGCCTATTTGAGGTGATTGACACTGGCAAAGGTGAGTGGAAAATTATAAATTGTAGGTAGGCCTGTTGATATTATTAATAATATAAATAATAATTGTATGCAGCACTTAATAAAGGTCAAATAAATAGGCCTATAAAATAAATACATTTTAAAAAACAGTGAAATTAGAATACAGGGATGCAAACAGCGCGCCTTTTTCACGGCTGAATCGCGCAGATCCGAATTTTTTTTTTTTGTTTTGGGGGGGGGGGGGGGGCGTTGGAGTGTCTGGTTATAATTTCAAAGTAAATTCTGTATTAAAATTACTAAATAAGCAAATCCGTTACAGTCCATGAAACAGGAAGTATAAGGATGAGGAAAAAACAGTTTAAATCGGGAAGCTGCGCACATTTGCGCAGTCCTGCCGCTCAGGCTGCACAAATGTGCGCAGCTTCCCGATTTAAACTGTTTTTTCCTCATCCTTACACTTCCTGTTTCATGGACTGTAACGGATTTGCTTATTTAGTAATTTTAATACAGAATTTACTTTGAAATTATAATCAGACACTCCAACGCCCCCCCCCCCCCCAAAAAAAAAAAAAAAAATTCAGATCTGCGCGATTCAGCCGTGAAAAAGGCGCCATCCGCCAAAAGGCGCGCTGTTTGCATCCCTGATAATAATATGAGCAATAGATCACAGCAGTTGTGCTGTGTCCTGCACATCATTGCTCCAGGGATGTGATTTGGGGCTGGTGAAATTATCTGAAAATTTTAGCCGGGGATCTGGGGGCCGCAGGCCCCCAGCTGGTCCAGGGCAGCACCCTGGTGAGGGGACAAGAGGGAAAGCCCCCCGAAGCTCCTGGGTTTTGGGGTTTTCTGACTTAAAAATTGTACTAAAATGGCAAGCAAACACACAAGAAAAAACTTCTCATGATTAACAAATTCAAGCCAATTTAATGGTCAACATGCAACTCTGACACACACTCTCGCTCACTCTCTCACTCGCGCGCGCTCTCTCACTCGCTCTCTCTCACTCGCGCGCGCACGCACGCTCTCTCTCGCTCACTCTCTCTCACTCGCTTTGCATCTTTACGCTCGATCACGGAGGCTGCCATCTTTCAACTCTGTTTGAAGCGAGCTTACGTACAGCTATCTAACAAGCGCGTTCATTGGTTGTTACAAAGCGATGGGCCAATCACGTACCTCGTTTCATCTCAATGACGGAATTGCGTAAATGACGTAATTACGTCAATGAGATGAAACGAGGTACATGATTGGCCCATCGCTCTGAACCAACCAATGAATGCGCTTGCTTCAAACAAAGAGTTGAAAGATGGCAGCCTCCGTGATCGAGGCGTAAAGATGCAAATCCGAGGCTGCCATCTTTCAAACAAAGTCGGAACGAATAGGATACGAATGTAGATTTGAGGGAAAAATCGGAAGCATTTTTTTTTCAAGTTTTGAGGTGAAAAAAAGCGGAATTCCGCGAATTCGCGGAAAAATCACATCCCTTTTGCTCTCATCCATGGCCAAAGCAAAAAACTCGAATTCTGACGCTTTCTCATTCAGCTGGTCATACACGTTGTCCCCCAAATCTTCGGTTCGCCTGGTCATAGTAGGTGCGGAGAGACTCACCGCATTGAGCGCATCCTTCTTGTCGGGACACACCTCCTCGGCCACAGCAAGCATGCATACTTTAACAAAGTCCCCATCAGTAAACGGCTTTCCATGGGTAGCTAGTAGGTGAGCTACCTTATAGCTAGCTCAGACAGCAGCCTGGTTGATCTGGGTTTGGTGAAGGAATACATTCTGTTGTGCAGCCAGTCCGCATTTCATCCTCCGAATCCTGTCTTCTCTTGTTTGCCCTCGCAAACTAGCATACTCTTTGTGGTGGGTTTCATAGTGACGACGCAGATTATATTCTTTGAAAACTGGCACACTTTCTTTACATACAAGATAAACTGCACGGTCCTTACACTGAACGAAAAAATAATCGGTGGTCCACTGTTCTTTAAAAACTCTGCACTCTCTGTCAGCTTTTCACTTACCGCTAGCCATTTTGCTGTCCTGAACACTGACAGTTCTCTGCACATGCGCTGCCTGTCACTGCTTGATCGCGAGCATATGACGAAAATTCGGAAAATATGAATAGTTCATTTTATAACTAAATATAAATTTTAATTGATAAAATCAACAAAATACAAGATGCAGACATGTTATTATTTGCCAAAAAGCAATTTAAAAAAATAGGCCATGACCACTTTTGGGGATTGCCTCATAGGGCCGGTTCAAGTGATAGGGGGCACTGCAGAGGGGCTGGGGGGCCGGATCTGGCCCGCGGGCCGTAGTTTGGTGACCCCTGAATAGAGTAACAAACTCCTAAAGGCAAAAAGTTATGTCAGTTGAATAGACTGAGCAGCACACCACCTCTGAGGTTCAAACTGATCCCACTCAGTAGTTTAGGTCCTTTTAGGGTTAAATGGGTATGTATGAACCATGCTTTTCACCTGAGTAAAAAGGTTGAGTGCCACAAATAGACTAACACCTATTATGGATATAATAATTGCATATTAATGATGTAATACTTTTATACCAATTTCCTATATGTGGTTCCAGGGCTCTTTTTATGCGCAAAGTTCCCCTGCATAATTAACTATGAAACAGCAGCCTACAAACATTACAAGTCCAGATTTATGAATTTATATCTGAACTTGTATATTATTACCAAAAACAAGACTTGGCAATTTTTACAAAGTAGCCTCAAATATAAACAAATACCGCCTGACTAAAATGTGTTTTCTCAAAAACTTAATACACTTTTACTAAGAGCACGGTGTTCATCCATTATTTTTTGATCATGCAAGAAACCCTTCAAGTGTTTTCTTCAAGTAAAAAATAGATTATTGCACCTTTAAACTGTCACATGTTATCCATTATTATTATTATTATTATTATTATTTCCGGGCGGCACGGTGGTGGTTAGCGCTGTCGCCTCACAGCAAGACGGTCTGGGTTCGAGCCCCGTGGCCGGCGAGGGCCTTTCTGTGCGGAGTTTGCATGTTGTCCGCGTGGGTTTCCTCCGGGTGCTCCGGTTTCTCCCACAGTCCAAAGACATGCAGGTTAGGTTAACTGGTGACTCTAAATTGACCGTAGGTGTGAATGGTTGTCTGTGTCTATGTGTCAACCCTGTGATGATCTGGCGACTTGTCCAGGGTGTACCCCGCCTTTCGCCCGTAGTCAGCTGGGATAGGCTCCAGCTTGCCTGTGACCCTGCAGAATAGGATAAAGCGGCTAGAGATAATGAGATTATTATTTCCATGAGAGAACGTGGAAATAAAGCAGGGCGCGTGCGGATACGTGATGACGTCATGCCCCCAGAGCAGACGTGGCACACAGACGGTTTAAAGTCGCAGTTGCAGCCGGAGCTGACCTGCGACCAACTAGCCGTTATCTGTGCAGTAGCTCTACAGGGACTTAAAGGCGTTTAGATAAAAATACTTGAAGAGTTTCTTGCTTTTTGAACGCTCAATAAACCATGGCTTCGTCTACAAATAATAACGGTTCTGTTGGTAAATGGGAGGTGGTGAGAAGAGGCAAGAAACAGAACAGCGCTGCCAAGGGTCAAGCCGACAAGAAGTCCAGAAAAGCTCTGATCGAGTCGAACTCTCGGAAACCAGACCTGTTCCGTAAGTGAAATGTTCTGTTCTCACTCACAGCTATTCTGAACGTTAAGTGCTACGTCCATTTATAGTTGGCTACAAAACATTGCTAGCGAGCTGGTTGTTAGCGTTAGCTAGCTCTAATATCACTCTGTGTTTAATGTACTTGCCGTTTTTAATAACAGTGGGAGTTATAAACATAAACTCCCTGTTTAGGCTCTAAACCAACAAGTGTTATTCGACATAGTTCACTAGCTAAGCTAGAGGTGAATGGCTAAGCTAGCTAGTTAAACGTTGTCTGAAATCCGTATCAGTAGCACCCGCACGTTTAGAGGTGTAATAGAAAGGTTTTATTTTTATTATTCCTTACTTGCACAAATAATGTGGAAGATGTGTATAACATGATACAAAAACAGCGGGTTAAACCGTGGCCTTAGCACAAGTTGCTGAGAAAGCCCATTTGGAAAACTGACTTCCGGTCCGGATACTTGTTTGTGTTTGGCTGTGCTTCCTGTCAGTCATCTTACAGACACGCTACTTTCGGTTCCGGGGGCGGAGCTTCGTGAACACAGGCAGGAATGTCTTTTAAAATCACTATTTTAGTATGAAGTTGTAAAAGTCAGGAATTTGTAGCCAAATATGTCGTTTTTGCAGCATGAGTGTCAGCCAGACCATAATTTACAGGAAACAGAAAAGGATCAATTTCTGAGCTCAAGTCAAATAGAAAATTTGTGCTTTTTCACCTTCGCCATTATAAATTGATTTGTAGAACAGGCTAAAGTGTCTCTGAAACATGCTTCAAAAAGTCAAATTGCACAGAAAATGTTTTAATTTTAACTAATTTTTAAATCTACACCTGTTTACAGCTGTTTTAGGGCCATTGTTTAAAAACAAAATACACAATTGAGAATGAAGTCCTAATGCTATGTGAAAATGGTACATAACATTTTTATGTGCTCAAATGAGGGGCATTTAAGAGTTTGGTGAATTTCATGTGTCGTTGAACAAGAAATCTCGGGCAGTGGTCACCTTCGTAGTTGTTTACATCTGCATGATGTTCACGAAGGGTGTGTAGATGAATGATAATGAAAATTATTGATCCTGAAGTAGTGGAACTCCAGCAAGTTCAGCTTTGAGTGCCCAATCTGTTGCTGTATGTTACTGGAGCGGGGTTTTTTTGGTGGTAATATCCTATATTGTAACTTTTTTTTTTTTTCCTCAAATTCTCATTTCAACTTCATTCTTGAATTTTTTTTGTCTTGTCCGTTTACAAGCTGCCATGTAAAAGATTCACAAACTACACTTTGTAAAAATAAAGGTAGTAGCATGTCCCCAGGCTATACATGACAAAGTGCTGAATCCATTCTGTTTTTGAGCAAGTTTGCTTATGTAACGTTTTGCTCAAGTCTCGTAGTTTTACTTTTGTATGACTGTCATTGTTGGTACAAATAACCTACAGCTCTTTCAGATTTAGTTTTCAGCATCACAGTGGAATAGAGAACACAACTGGGTCAGCACATCAGTGTAATTGATCTTGAGCCTTTAAATGGTTAAAGTACAGGAGTTTAGGACTGGAGTTCGATTGACCTTTTTGAGTACTCTGACTGTATTTTGGCATGTTAGTATACTGAGGTTTTGGTTTTATACATTTTATTTCTTGCAAGTTTTACAGTCTTGTTGTAGCTCCAAATTGTGCACCTACACAATTTGGAGATGGTCTAGTAACTATGAAAAATGGATATAGACCGATGGCACAGATTTTCCTTGGAGGCTAAAGTTCAATTTCAAAATGTGTGCACCCTGCCATACTTCTGGTCTTTTGCAAGATTTTTGGGTTGAGCGTGGATCCAAGAGGCAAAAGGCTGTCCTGAGTAATGTCAACTCGTTGCAAAATAAAATGACACATGTGGGCAATTCCATGTAAATGTCAACCTCACCATGCAAGAATAAAGCAACATGTAATACATCAAAACCACTCCCAGAGATATCACCTAGGCCTGTATTTTACAGATGTGAATAAGTTGAACCAATTTGTCACAAGAATTGTTCCCTTCGCCTTAATATGTCAGTCTTTCTTTCTTATAATGTAAAACCCAAGCTAAAATCAACTTTGATCATGTACAATTCTATATTATTGCCACAAGCCACAGAAATGTATGCTAAAATCCACAAAACAGCAAAACAATAGCCATCCTAAATATTATTTAAGAACTTTGATAGTTTTAGCTGATATTTAGAGTTTTTCAAAGGGTTATAGTGGTTAAATTGCTGATTTTTCTAAACGTGTGCCATGTCTATTTCAGACGCGTCACATCCATAACGGAATTTCATCACATCCATAACGCTGACTTTTCCTTCCGAAACTCTGCATGAAATACGAAATATTTTAAACAAAGATTTTTTAATATTCACCTTGGACCCCTCTATCAAATGGATATCTCCATTTTGACATTAGGTTTACAATTTCAGAGTTTGATAATGTACAGTCACCCAAGAAAAGTGATACTTTTTCTGTCACATCCATAACGCATCTTTTATTGGCATTTTCCGGCATGCCCTAGATGTACTATGGGAATTGTTCTTGTTCTATCACTTCTCCAGTATGGTACAGCCTTAAAATATGCAACACCTGTTTAAATACTGGGAGACAATAAAACATGCACTGGGTCATTTGTTGCCATTTTGAGTTCAAGTGTCACGTCCATAACGCTGGAATTGCTCATTTGTCTCTCGGATGTGACCAGATTTGACTCCTTTTGATATGCATGGAGTAAAATCTTCTCTTGCATTGTCTGCAGCATCTGTAAAGTTATCAGAGACGATATTTGAGGGTTTTGAGAAGATTGGTAAAAAGCAGAACAAGGAACAGGTTCCTCCCCCAGCTGAGACTCAACAGAAGAAGCTCAATACAGCAAAGCAATCCAAGAAATCCCAGTCCAACAGCAGCTCAAAACCAACCCGATATAAGAAGTTAGAGGAAGCTGTCAAAGCTGTAAGTGATATGCGTACCAATACACAAATCTAAACCTCATACTAGGTGTGTCTGCTTAATAATTTCTTCCTTCTCTCTGTGTGGATGGCTATATTTCTCTCCCTTTCTTTTCTAGCTGGATGTGGTGGAATTGAGGCAACAGCTAGAGAAAAGTCAAGCTATGTTCCCTGAGAATCCATGTGTCTGGGTGAAGGATCTAGCTGGGTATCTCAACAGCAAACTGCTGGCACCTGACACTGATCCCACGCTCAGCAACTATGCTCATGGTGTGTGTCTGAAATGTATTCACTGTATACTGAATGTGAAGTTTACTGGGGAGTGTGTAAAACGAGTAACCTCCTCAGAATTAAGGTGGTGGTGGATGTGTGTGGGAATTGTTTTGCCTTTGATGGTACCTTTTTCAGTTTGAGGTATGTTTCTTTTTGTTTGCAGTATATTTACATATGCCACGTAGGGATGATCATTTAATGCAGGAGGATTAAACTGGTACCAAATAATAAGTGCATTTTGTGGTTAACAAATAAATCTCTGTACAGATTACCCATACTGCCTTGCTGGAAAGGATTTGCGCAGTGTAATTAAGAATATGTTGGGGAAAAGCAGTGACTCACTACAAGAATTCTTTGATCATTGTGTGCTCACCATGCTCCGGGAGTTGGATAGGCCAGCAGGTAAGAAATGGCTTGAGTTGTCCATGCACATTTTCCACTTGTACCATCCTGTTCAACCCCATGCTTTAGCAGTGTTTAAAAAAAATGGACAATATTGTTTCAGCAATTTTGGTTACTGTAGAATCCATCTTGTAATTCGTTGTGTGTTTTTTTTTTTTTAAATATAAAATTTCTCTCTCCACATTCACTGGATATGAACAAGCATGTGCTCTGATTGGCTACTCTACTACTAGGATATCAGCTTGTACAATATACCGTGAGTAAAGAAAAACAAAAATGGGAGTGTGTTGCTGAACCAACTGAGGATGAAATTAAAAACTCTCCTTGAAAACAAAACCCCCAAAATGAAGTATTTTAACAGAAATGGCTAGAATAGTTTATCAATATCTCCTGTTCCACACTCCAGCCCAGTCAGTGGCAGTAATACACCTTTAAGTTGGTTTGCCAACTGCCAGAAACCCTAAAGATGACGACCCAAAAAAGCAACAAAACATGGAATAAAAGTATTTGCCAGTAAGAATGTATCTTTTATTTTAAGAACTATAGCATTCTGCATAAATTTCTATTGTCATTTCACCGGTTTGTTTACATTCTAAGTGGAAATTTTGTCGGACGTTTTGAGTTAAAATTATTTACAGAATGTGCCAAAACAAAAATGCCCTTTCTCAAAATCCAGTGAATGTAGATGGAATAAAAGCTGTTCCACTCACTCCTCATACATGGCTTATCGCCAACTCAGTGTTATGGACCTCGTCGACTGTGTGCGTGTGCCCTTTATTTTATTTTTTTAATAGGTGAACCACTGCATGGCTACAGAATGTGCATTCAGGCTATCATGATGAGCAAACCCAAAATAGTCACGCTGAACCTGCCTGAAGTAAGTGGAATTTGCATCTGTTTGCTGTCCAGCAGTTTGGTTGGAACTTGAAAAACCTTGGTCACCTCATGTTTACCCTAATTTTATAGGGTCTGCAGAAATGCTGTAGCCTGTATTATAACATAGTGGAACTGTGGAAGAAACTCATGCAGGGGTTTCCAAACCATTTGGGGTCATTTGCCCAGAAGAACAGTAGGAATTTTCTGCAACCCTGAGCTTTGGCCAGCCTACATTTTTAAAAATAAATTTGCTTAATTTAGGACTACTGTAAAATTGCTCAGTTCATTAGGTTGGTAAATGCATAATGCAAGTGACTAAAAACCAACTGAGAATATTTGGTTCAAAACCTAAAAGAATATTCCTTGCACTGACTCAACAATCTTGAAAGGTATTGTAGAGTAATGTGGCCTAGCATGAAGCAGAGGAGCCTAGTTTGTACTTGATGCATGACTGTGCATATGCAGAAGCAGCTGTGACCTGAGCATGCCTGTCTTTACATTCATCTGGAGAACTCCAAGCAACATTTGTTAGATGACATGTCTGAGCCAAATATCCCTGTCTATCTGGTTTCCACATCGAGTGATTTGATGCACAGTAATGTTACTCACTGACCAGCGCTGTCTCTTAATGTCCCACCATCATTGTGATTTGTCATGAGCTGTGTCTCAAAATCAGTTCAGAATACTTAGAAGTATTTATTATATACCCTGCAAACGAAGTTTGTGGGGAGTGTATAGGAATCACCCTGTCCATGTGTCTTGTAAGTGCAACTCCTCCTAAATGGTTTGATGGATTTTGATATAAACTTACACAGTTGCAGTATACCACCTGAAGATGTGCATGAAAGAAAATAATCCCATTCTGAAGTTTCAAAGGGGAGATAATTCAACTTTATTCCCTTACATATGGTAATATATGATGACAGGCTTGTAAGTGTGGGGTATTCTATATGGAGTTTTACTCAGTTCTAGTAACTTTAGGAAATCCAGAAGGCTGGTACTCAAAATGGAGCTTTTAATCTTTAATATTCAAGCAATAAATGTAATGGGAAACCAGTTACTCTTCAGTAATGACCTAGAATAGTATATGTGCCTCGTCACAACGTTTTGTGGAAGTAAATGATGGAGAAATGTCTTTCAATGTTTAGTGCAGCATGTCAAAGTGAAAAGGCTAAAATGGTGTGCATTGATTTTTAAATGTAATGTTTCAAAACGTTACCCAAGTTTGGCCCCTAATTCAGGGAACCCTTGTGCTAATGTGTGTCTACTTTATTTCTCTGATGGTATTACACACATTGTTGCTAACAGTTTAAGGCCAAACAAAACCCAAGAAATAAACTGTTTGCCAATCACAGCAAGTGCCCCTGTATGTTTTCATGAAAAATAATACTTAAATGATCCATTTTTCAAGTTGCAATATTGCTAAGAATAGGCTTCCCTAGGCACGGCTATCTGCGCTGAAGTCGGATGTCTGCTTGTGATTTACTTGACGCACTAGTACACCACTTAGCTGAACATGGAGCCATCAAATAAAGACTTCTAATTCTTAAATAAATCCCTGGGTGCTGTAGTGCAGCTGCTTGTGTGTTCACTGCTTCAGATAGGTTAACGCAGAGCTTAAGTTACCCTTGGATTAATAAAGTATGCCAGAAAAGAATTGATGGCTGCTGGCAGTTATTGACAGGACTGCTATGTCTGGGATTTGGTTATCTTGTGTATGTAGCGTAAGCTGGGCCAAGTGCATTTGACAGCTTGCATTATGGTTATGGAGGAGTCTGAATTATTGGTCACCTTACTGACACCCCCCCATTTCTGTTGAATTGCACAGAGCTCAGTGTGAAATGCTCCCCCACATTGGAGGTTTTTGAAATTGCCAACATGCTTTTAACTTTTCTCCCCAGGAAGTGGTAATCTCAAAGCATGCCTAGTTGGTGTGAAAAACATGTGATGTCTCCAACTAATCGACTGTTTAAATTGGTTGGCAACTAATTTGGTGGTTGATTAATCCTTGCACCTCTACGTGGATCATGATATTTGAACTTTGGAGAGAGTAAGACTGCACTGCCAATAAAAGCTTTTTTCTTTAAAAATAACCTGTATACAGGTACAAATATGAGCAAATGAAGACTACATGTCTTGTATGGGGGCGGCACGGTGGTGTAGTGGTTAGTGCTGTTGCCTCACAGCAAGAAGGTCCTGGGTTCGAGCCCCATGGCCGGCAAGGGCCTTTCTGTGTGGAGTTTGCATGTTCTCCCCGTGTCCGTGTGGGTTTCCTCCGGGTGCTCTGGTTTCCCCCACAGTCCAAAGACATGCAGGTTAGGTTAACTGGTGACTCTAAATTGACCATAGGTGTGAATGTGAGTGTGAATAGTTGTCTGTGTCAGCCCTGTAATGACCTGGCAACTTGTCCAGGGTGTACCCCGCCTTTCTCCCATAGTCAGCTGGGATAGGCTCCAGCTTGCCTGCGACCCTGTAGAAGGATAAAGCGGCTAGAGATGATATGTCTTGTATGGATATTATGTCAGTATAAAGGAATCTTATTTTTGGGGGGTTTTGCTTGGCTTTCAGGACATAACCAAGTGGCCTTTGTAAAGTTTGCCATTTAATTTAAGCAACTGTTTCTTAATTTATCCTTTGTCAATTCTGACATTTGTGTCAATCTTAGCACCTGGAGCTGTTGCGCTCCCACCAGAACCGTCCTGCCAAGTGTCTGAGCATTATGTGGGCTCTTGGACAAGCTGGCTTCTATGACCTGACCCAAGGCATAAGAGGTGAGTGTTCTTAAATGTTGCCTAAAGCCAATGGGATAGATTGGTTGGTTTGGTTTAGACTGGGAATCTGTGATTAACTCCTGAAACATTGTGTGTTCCTGTAGTTTGGCTGGGCATCATGCTTCCTGTTCTAGGAGTGAAAACTCTGTCTGCCTATGCCATTGCATACCTAGAGAGACTACTCATGTAAGCAACTGCTGACTTGGTTCTAGCGTAGCTTTAGATCTTGTACATGAACAGACATCTTAGGCCTTCAGACTTCCTTTAAAGGAACAGTTCACCGTACTTCCATAATGAAATATGTTCTCTGAATTGAGACGAGCTGATCCGTACCTCTCCGAGCTTTGTGCGACCTCCCAGTCAGTCAGACGCGCTGTTACTCCTGTTAGCAATGTAGCTAGGCTCAGCATGGCCAATGGTATTTTTTGGGGCTGTAGTTAGATGCGACCAAACTCTTCCACGTTTTTCCTGTTTACATGGGTTTATATGACCAGTGACATGAAACAAAGTTCAGTTACACAAATTGAAACGTGGCGATTTTCTATGCTATGGAAAGTCCGCACTATAATGACAGGCGTACTAACACCTTCTGCGTGCTTCGACAGCGCATTGATACCTTCACTCAGGAGTGATCAGCTCGTCTCAATTCAGAGAACATGTTTCATTATGGAAGTACGGTGGACTGTTCCTTTTAATGTGCACTGTGTATGGTGGGTGTGTCTTTGGGGTTCTTTTTAGTGGGCTTTTTTTTTTTTTTTAATTCAAAAAGGTAAACTTTCCATCTTCATTACATGTAAAATATTTCAAGCCTTTGTTTTAATTTTGGTTATGGCTTGTAGCTCATCAGAAATCCTAATTTGAGAGACTGAATATGTCCTAAGATCAATCAAGAGAGCTTTACAGTACAGACGTGTCCAACTTCTGAAAAGTGTCTTCATTTATACACTCGGTACTTGGTTCTAGCTCCTTTACCATGAATTACTGCATCAGTGCAGCATGGCGTGGAGGCGATCAACCTGTAGTACTGCTGAGATCTTATTGAAGCTCAGGTTACTTTGATGGTGGCCTTCAGCTTGTCTGTATTTTTGGGTTGGGTTTTTCTTCGTGACAGTACCCCATAGATTTTCTAAGGGGTTCAGGTCTGGTGAGTTGGCTGGCCAATCAGCATGGTAATATGGTCAGTAAACCATTTTTGGTATAAGTTTTGGCACTCTGGGAAGGTGCCAAGTCCTGCTGGAAAAGGAAATATGAAGCTTGTCAGCAGATGGAAGCATGAGGTGCTCTAAAATCTCCTGGTAGCTGGCTGCATTGACTTTGGGCTTGATAAAACACAATGGACCAACAACAACAGATGAAATGGCACCCATATCTGTGTGTGGTGGCTCTTGATGCACTGGCACCAGCCTTAGTCCACTCCTTGTGAAGCTCTCCCAAGTTCTTGAATCAACTTGACAATCCTCTCTAGGCTGCAGTCATCCCTGTTTCTCATGCACCTTTTCCAGCCAACTTTTTTTTCGGCTGTGACCTCCTGTGGCTTAACCTCTTTGTGGAGGTTTTTTTATATTCTTGGAACAGTAATTTACTCGAACTGCAAGGTTTTCTAACTTTTTTTTTTTTTTGGGCGGGGGGGGGCTGTAGATCATAATCAGAACTAAAATGGAAATGCTTGGAACGTTGTGTAATGAGTACAGAATATAAAATTTCACCTTAAATAACAACTGACTTGAAAATTTTTTTCAAATATTCTTTTTTTTTTTTTTTTTTTTTAGATGCACTATTAGGCTATGTAACTTATTCCATCTCTTATAGGCTCCATGCCAATCTGTCTAAAGGGTTTGGGGTAATGGGCCCGAAAGAATTCTTCCCTCTACTGGATTTTGCTTACATGCCTAAAAATGCCCTATCGGCAAGGTAATTATTGCAAACTATGAATACTGGTGAGAATTTGTCAAGTGTTTTAGTCTAGTGACTCACAGGCCACTAGATTTGATCTAAAATCTGTTGTGCCTTCAGCCTGCAGGAACAGTTGAGGCGACTCTACCCACGGTTGAAGGTTCTAGCATTTGGAGCAAAACCGGAATCTACGTTGCATACATACTTCCCTTCCTTTCTCTCCAGAGCCACCCCCAGTTGTCCTGATGCCATGAAGAAGGAGGTAAGAATTTTTTCACGGGGGGGCATGTGGGCACCAAGTGTGTGGGACCTGTTTAGGTCAGTTTGTGTGAGGGGTGGTGTGTTGTGTTGTATGGGGTTTTTTTTTTTTAGGGGGGGGGGGATCAGCTGGGAGGTAAAATGTCCCTGAGCTGCTGTGTCACACTGGAAATCCTGTCTGTTGCAGTTGTGCTTATTGTTGGGCTTGAATTGGTGGGAATTTTCAAATGCATGTCATATGCCAACTCTGATGGTACCTGAATGAAGAGAGGTCAAAAATCTGTCCTCGTTTTTTATTTGGCTTAACCAGTGTTGATAAATAGTGTTTGTGCAATTGTCTGTGTGCCAGTGGTAATTTTTGCTGTCATGGTGTTACCAATGTCATTTTTGGCTCTGTTAAAAGCTTCAAACTAGTATTAGTGGTAGCTATTGCTGAGTACAGGTCCATGAGCATTCGTTCAAATGAGAGTAAGGCAAGTCCAGGAGAGCACACTGAAATAATGAGCTCCAGGCAGTGCTCGAGTTGTCACTTTAGCTGAGAAATGGAGCTCAGGAGTTGGTTAAAAAGCCCAAATACAATGGCTTCCTTCTCAGTCACTAGTTTGCAAAGGCACAGAGATGGTGTTTGAAAGCTTCAGAAGAATGTGATCCAGAGACATCAGGCTGTTGGTCACTTCACAAGTGCAGACAGTTCCTGAATTCTGCGTACTTAACAGTAAGCCACAAGCATCTTGATGGTGAGGAGCCTTTTCAAGATCAATAAGGCTATTTATTTTTTCACGGTTCAAATCCTGCACTCTGATTGGCTGGCGAGCGGGTCTGTATCCTACATTATGGACCCCAGTTACGGACCTCTGGCGACTCGCTTGTTCACAACAAACATGGTAGCATTTTTGTCAACTTTTTTTTTTTTTTTTTTGCAAGTTTTTGCCAGCATTTCTCAGGAAAATGGCATTAATTTTACAGCATGGATAGTGATAACGACAGTCTTCACAGCGAAAGCAAGTTTTATTACCCAGAGGAGGAAGAAAAACCATTTCAGGAGAAAGCTAAAACCTGTAATTTGCTAACACCAAGCAAGCAAAAACATGGCTGAACCCTGAATGACTCCTATCTGTATAAATGGGGGACTACATAGGTGGCAAAATGCAGGGTGTCTTCCCCCCCCATGGAAGTGCACTTGTATACCGAGGAGAAAGCCTTTTGCATTATAGCTGTGAAATGAGGATTCAAAATGGCAGCTCGCCTCGGTTTTCCCTTTCAGGTGCTCTCGTTTTCTGTTAATTTGGTAAAGAAAAAAAAATATTTTTTACCAGCTTAAGGTCGGTCTGCATGGTGAAATACTGTGACCGAGGCCCTCCATACGGACCTCCCAGCTGGTAAATGTATTTATTTGAGCCACATATGTGGGCCACCATAATTGGCATTTTATTTTATATATCACACACAGAGCCCTGCAGACAGCTTGTGAACTTGTAGCAGGTGTGATGGCTGTGAATGTGCTGTCCCTTTTTGTCCAGTCTCAGTAAAAGCAGACGTACAGCTCAGTGGCTTGCGGCACAACAGCTGATCAGTAATTCGCTACTTTGCTGACAAAACTGAAGGATCAAATATGGCCATGTGCAAAATGTACCTTGTATTTGCATTGATTCCAGTAGAGATTAAATCTGTAGTCCTTACCTAATTTATATTTTTCGTCTGTAGCTGCTGAGCAGCCTGACTGAGTGCCTTTGTGTAGATGCACAGAGTTTGGGCGTATGGAGGCAACTTTACACTAAACATCTCACCCAGTCCAGGTAAATATTAACCTTGCTGTTAACATTTTAATGTCAGTGTAACATGTACGTTTAAGTTATTCCACGAAATCAAGTTGTATGTGAGCTGATGGAGCTACATGCCTCATCGGCTGAGTTGGTTATAAGCCATGTACAATGAGATTGAGTGCAATAACAGTTTTATTATATCCACGTTCACTGGATTTTGAGAAACAAGCATTTTCATTTTTTGTAAGGGGTGTTTTTATTATTTAAAAAAAGTCCAAAATCATTTCTGCTTAGAATGTAAACAAACCAGCGAAATGACCATAGCAATTTGTGAAAAATGCTATAATTTGAAAAATATAGATGCGTTCTTACCATCAAATACGCTTATTCCATATTTTTTTTTTCTTTTTGTAGAATTTAATTTCATTCTCTGATGGTTCAACACGCTCCATTTTGTTTTTCCTCTATTCATGGTACATGAGCTGATAGCCTAGTAGTAGAGTAGCCAATCAGAGTGTGCAATTGCTCATATACAGTGAATGTGGATAGAATAATTAGTGTTTGCCATTTCACTGGGGCTTCTTTCTAGAGTCACAGGACTGCTCATTTAATGAGATCTGTGCAATTTATTAATCAAGTGCCATCTTGTAAATCTGTGTTTTAAGTAATGTGCTTCTGAAACCACCTTCTCCAACAGCCTCTTGTTGAATCATCTGCTTAGTTTATGGAGCACCCTCCCACTGAAGGTACAGTGGTAGATTGATTTTTTTTTTTTTCTTTTTCCTTTTTGTGTACTACTGACTTTTTTAAAAAAAAAAAAACTTTTTTTTGCAGTTGCGAAACAGCCTTCAGGAAACAATTCAGTCTTTCAGAGTGACCAACGAAGAGATTAGGTCTACAGCTAACTTGGATGATGTACAGGAATGCAACGCTGTGTGCAGTGTAAGACATGTTTTCTGATGCATCATTCTGGCCAGTGAAGGGGTATTTTTATTTATTTTATTTTTAATTAAAAGGAGTAAATACTAGACTGTCCTACCAAATTGCAAGGTCAGGATGATAGTTTTATACCACAGTGCTTTTAAATTATCTCTAATTGGTTAGGTCTTTTGATTTTTAATTATCTATAAATTTCAGCTCTGACAGTATTTCCAAAGGTGGTTCTCTTCAGACTAGCTTAATATAACTTCTATAGTAACAACTTTTAAGGACTTGTATGTTGGACATGGCACACAAATGGATTAAAAATGTGTGATGCTTTCTGTAAGGGATGTTTCACATTTTTGGAATGAGTCTCCAGTGTCAGAGCTTTGTAATGGTTTTTCACTATGGATAATCTTCAGGCTGGAGGGCTTTGCAGTTTCTGGGTAACATGAACAAAGGGCTGGTGAGTGACTGTTTAGTGCTGCTGAGTCATAACAGGAGCTAACCTGTTTGTTGAATGTTCCACAACATTATAAACAAATAAAATGTCATTATGTGTGTCCTAATCAACTGCAAAATGCTGTGTCTTAGGAGTAATAGCAGCATGACTTATTCCTTATGTAAAATGCT
The DNA here is from genome assembly GCF_027579695.1 of Neoarius graeffei. NCBI lineage: Eukaryota > Metazoa > Chordata > Actinopteri > Siluriformes > Ariidae > Neoarius > Neoarius graeffei. The sequence continues at coordinate 20,142,323 of NC_083589.1, read as the reverse complement.
AGGTGTCATGGTAAGGTTGACATGACTAGAAATGGTGCCTCTCTAAGTTATTTTTCCAAACTAATGTGCAATTAATTCTCACTCATTCCATCTCTGTTCCTTTTTGTAGTCTCTGCAGATGAAAATTTGCTCTCGGGGGTTCCCGTGGTCACGGGTGCTGCTGGTCCTGCTTGTGTTTGTTGCCAGTTTTATTGCTCATGATGTGAGATCTCATGGTGCATTTGCTGACTCCACCACAGCCCTGTACCTGCAGAAGAGTGGAGTCACTGCAGTATCCCAGCAGGCCTGTAGAAAAGTGACCCATTACAGCCAGCAGGGCATCAAGTAAAAAAAATTTTTTTTAAAGTCATTCTGAAATTGCAGCTTTGTGTAGCTGAGGTGTGTGTGTGTGTGTGTGTGTGTGTGCGCACAGCTGGTTAGCTGAAACAATGCCATATTATTACTCTCTGGCTATGGAGGCTATGGGTCCAGTTTTAGAAGCCATATTGGAAAAGCTGAAGGTGGCTGCATTCTTTATTGCACAGAAGAGTTCTGAATTGATACTATGGCTGCAGGAGAGCACACCACTACTTGTAGAATGGGTGAGATCTAGTTTCTTTCATTAAAGCCACGGTCAACAGTTCTTGCAGGTTTTATGGTGGCTGCTATTCATTAATAGCTATTAAACTGTGTCTTAGAAGTAAGTACAAGTGACTTTTTTTTTTTTTAATTTTGAAGACTGCTGATAAGGTGACTGGTCTGTTTTAGGTTTTGCTTAAGAAGGCTATGTAATTGATTTAACTAACCTTTTAAAGACTCTTGTCCATGTGCAAGTCTAAATGTGTGAATATTGCCCTTCCCATAATTGAGTCTAAAGGGGTTTTATTTTATTTTTTAAATAATATATATGCTTGCTTGCCTTCAGATCAATGCCAACACCCCAGACAGTATTTTCAAGTTTTTGGAGTTTATAAAGGAGCTGCTGCTGTTTGTGCATCAGAGCTACATCCTGCCTAGCCTGCAGTACGTTATTACAGCGCTACAGCATCTTTGGCAGTCACTGCAGGACTCCTGCAAGTCAGTACCACTTATTGCAGGTTTTTCTAGATGCTTTAATTTGTAATGACTTATTCATTTTTGGCCAGTAATTATATTTGTGTCCCTTAAAATTGTGAAACCCAATATTTCACATAGTTGATGGTTAATAATGCCCATGTTGGCTTATTTTAAACTGTGCTGTGTATTACTGTAAATTAGGAGTGTAACCATACACTCTGGTCATGATGTGATTCAATTCATAATACTGGCTTCACAATTTCATTCAATATGACTGAATATTTTGAATATAATTTGAGAAGGAAGAATGACCGGTCTCTTTGATTTCTGGGTGTCTTTTTGTATAAAACTCGTCATTGAACAGAGGATTAATATTCTAAAGGAAATGTACTAATGGTTCAACCATAGCTTATAAAATGGATTTATAAATTCAGCTAAAGATTTGGTGAATAAATTTTCTGACCCAAGCAAAATGATTGAAACATAATGAGCAGTAACTGTGCTCCAAAGTTGGCTAAAATGCCAGAGTTGAACAGTCTTTCTTGGGCACTATAGATCTCAGGATAAGTATTTTATTTATTTTTTTTAATAAATGTTAAGTGTAGAACCTATAATGCATGTTGGCCATTAATCTGGAGTTAATGGGCCCAACTTGCTCTGTGTATATTTTATCTCCTATGGGTTGTGCAGATTGGGGCCTCTGGTGTTCAAATCAGACCTCCTGATGCAAAATTAATAGAATGATGATTCCAGTGATGTACATTGTTGGAACATAGAATTCACATTGTTGCATAGTTACACCCCTACTTGTCAATAAAGGTACAGTGGACAGAATTATACGTTTGTTCTTATTTAAGGATTAAAATAAACCTTAAAAATGCACATTTTATATTGCATGTTAGATTTTTAGTTGTTTATATATTGGCAAGGGAACGATGCCATGTACAACCCCAATTCCAAAAAAGTTGGGACAAAGTACAAATTGTAAATAAAAATGGAATACAATAATTTACAAATCTCAAAAACTGATATTGTATTCACAATAGAACATAGACAACATATCAAATGTCGAAAGTGAGACATTTTGAAATTTCATGCCAAATATTGGCTCATTTGAAATTTCATGACAGCAACACATCTCAAAAAAGTTGGGACAGGGGCAATAAGAGGCTGGAAAAGTTAAAGGTACAAAAAAGGAACAGCTGGAGGACCAAATTGCAACTCATTAGGTCAATTGGCAATAGGTCATTAACATGACTGGGTATAAAAAGAGCATCTTGGAGTGGCAGCGGCTCTCAGAATTAAAGATGGGAAGAGGATCAACAATCCCCCTAATTCTGTGCCGACAAATAGCGGAGCAATATCAGAAAGGAGTTCGACAGTGTAAAATTGCAAAGAGTTTGAACATATCATCATCTACAGTGCATAATATCATCAAAAGATTCAGAGAATCTGGAAGAATCTCTGTGCGTAAGGGTCAAGGCCAGAAAACCATACTGGGTGCCCGTGATCTTCGGGCCCTTAGACGGCACTGCATCACATACAGGCATACTTCTGTATTGGAAGTCACAAAATGGGCTCAGGAATATTTTCAGAGAACATTATCTGTGAACACAATTCACCATGCCATCCGCTGTTGCCAGCTAAAACTCTATAGTTCAAAGAAGAAGCCGTATCTAAACGTGATCCAGAAGCGCAGACGTCTTCTCTGGGCCAAGGCTCATTTAAAATGGACTGTGGCAAAGTGGAAAACTGTTCTGTGGGCAGACGAATCAAAATTTGAAGTTCTTTATGGAAATCAGGGACGCTGTGTCATTTGGACTAAAGAGGAGAAGGACGACCCGAGTTGTTATCAGCGCTCAGTTCAGAAGCCTGCATCTCTGATGGTATGGGGTTGCATTAGTGCGTGTGGCATGGGCAGCTTACACATCTGGAAAGACACCATCAATGCTGAAAGGTATATCCAGGTTCTAGAGCAACATATGCTCCCATCCAGATGACGTCTCTTTCAGGGAAGACCTTGCATTTTCCAACATGACAATGCCAAACCACATACTGCATCAATTACAGCATCATGGCTGCGTAGAAGAAGGGTCCGGGTACTGAACTGGCCAGCCTGCAGTCCAGATCTTTCACCCATAGAAAACATTTGGCGCATCATAAAACGGAAGATACGACAAAAAAGACCTAAGACAGTTGAGCAACTAGAATCCTCCATTAGACAAGAATGGGTTAACATTCCTATCCCTAAACTTGAGCAACTTGTCTCCTCAGTCCCCAGATGTTTACAGACTGTTGTAAAGAGAAAAGGGGATGTCTCAGTGGTAAACATGGCCTTGTCCCAACTTTTTTGAGATGTGTTGTTGTCATGAAATTTAAAATCATCTAATTTTTCTCTTTAAATGATACATTTTCTCAGTTTAAACATTTATGTCATCTATGTTCTATTCTGAATAAAATATGGAATTTTGAAACTTCCACATCATTGCATTCCGTTTTTATTTACAATTTGTACTTTGTCCCAACTTTTTTGGAATCAGGGTTGTAGATTCTTTTTAGGAGTCGTTCAGCATGTAATGGTCCCAAATTGTAGACATGCAGCCCTCAACATCTCTAACAAGAGCACTGGGCTTGTGTCACGCTGCAGTTTATCAAAATCAGGGGAGTTTTAAGTGTGCGTTTCATCTGTCATTTTAATGTGCTAGTGAATTTCACATGTGCATGTGAATCCTCCATCCCATAAATACCAATTAAGTGAATGATCACATGTTGATTTTAGTTGGGTTTATGTATGGCATTTCACATGTGTAAAGCCCAATTTGCACCAAAAGCACTGCACCTAATCACACTGAGGTGTGCAGCATTAATTTCTGTTCCTTCTTGTGCTGGGTTGGTAAATTACTTGAGCTCTGTAAATATTGGCAATATCCCTTGCTTCTGTCCTGTAGCTATCTGTCAAGTGAGTGAGGTCTTCACTTCTACACTGTGACCAAACTTGGCAAAGTTGATTTTAATTGGTGCCAGAGCACACAACACAAGTGTAGGGTACAAACTGAAATATTGCACAGGGGTTTAGATGGACAGCTGTTCAATGAAGTGTGAACATTTTATTTTAAATACAGTAGATGCTCTTGGGGGCATTGTGGCTCAGGTGGATAAGGCGCCATACCATAAATCCAGGGACCCGGGTTTGACTCCGGCCCGAGGTCATTTCCCGATCCCTCCCCGTCTCTCTCTCCCGCTCATTTCCTGTCTCTACACTGTCCTATCCAATAAAGGTGAAAAAAGCCCCCAAAAAAATATTTAAAAAATAAATACAGTAGCTGCTCTGTCCTGTAAAGGCACCATTGCACTGTAGTGTGTGGGGTGGGGATTTTTTTTTTTTTTGCTTTGTATGCTAATGTCTCTTCTCTCAAACCCCCCCCCGCAGTGGTGAAGTATCACTTCTCTGCATGCAGAACCATGTGATGGCATTCACCAACAGCACATGGATTTATTTGCAAGATACAACAACTGCCATCCGGAGCTGGGCTCAAGAGCTGCTGTCCAAGGTGTGATGCATGCCCAGGATGTAGGATGGAGACTGTGTCTCTTGATTTGCGTCTACTGTCATGCTGGGCTGTAAAGACTGTAGGATTCTCTTCATCTAATATTTCTCTAATTTGGAGGAATTGACAGGAGGTGGAACACTTGCATTTTCTTTTTGTTTCGTTTTCTTCCTCCCACCACCACTATTTGGCACTCTATCCCAGTCCCTCAAGATCAGGACATTTTTATATGATCAATACCCAAAATGTTGTGTTCCTTTTCACCTGTTGTGTTTTACTAATTCTATTACTCATTCCATTCACAGCAATACTCAGGAAGTTTTCCATTAGTAATGTCTGTGGGGGAAGTTATCAAGAGGGGTTAGGTTTTTTTTTTTTTTTTTTTTTTAATATAAAGTGAAAGCATTGCCACTGGTAAAATTCTGAGCATGCAATCTTTTAAAAGTCATTCATGCATGCTACCTGATTTTTCTTTATAGGAATACTGATTTTAGTGGTCATGACTTTATGCAGATACAATATTTTATGTATGTAGTAGTAAAACAAAAGTCTACAAAAGATGTTGCTGGTATAATTTGATGTGTTGAATGACATTTTTAGATTAAGTAGTGCATCTGAGGTTTTGCTGGAGAGCTATCTGAGCAGTGACTGTATAAAGTCAAACACAGCATAATTTTGATGTGGAGCAAATCTGCTCATGAACTATGTACTTGTGTGGACACAAGCCTTAAGCATATAGCTGTTAACTTGCCATGAATCTGAAATTTTTAGATTTACACCTCCTTGGCAACAGTAAGATTTAACATTTTTGTGCCAATTTAGTTGTAAGCAAGCTGTTCTAGTGCAAATGTCCCCTATTTGTGCATTTTGTTAATCTTAATTCCAGCAGCTCGTTGCATTTCAGATGCATCAGCATACTGAGGTTGGAGCAATGAAGCATTCCATGGCTACATGACCAAACTTTGGTTGTGCTGGATTCTGTGGCTTTTTGCTAGTGGTCACTTTCTGGATTTGTGTAATTAACTAGCTCAAGCAAGCAAACTCATTCCATTCACAGCAATACTCAGGAAGTTTTCCATTTGTAATGTCTGGGGGAAGTTATCAAGTGTGGGTTTTTTTTTTTGTTGTTTGTTTTTTTTAAGTGGAAGCATTGCCGCTGGTAATTTTCTGAGCATGCCATCTTTTAAAAAAGTCATTCATGCATGCTACCTGATTTTCTTTATAGGAATACTCTAATTTGGTGGTCATGACTTTATGAATAGAACTTGTAATAAAACAGTTTACTGTGTGCTTCACCCTCACATCTAAGGCCTTGTCCACTCCGTTTCTCAGTATCAGAGATTTTATGGTGATTCACTGTTTCTACCATCTGCAAGTGTTCTATTTGACTTTTAATGTGATCTGAGAAGCTCTATTGGAGATGGACAGGTTCTATATTTTTTACCCCTCCCTCTCTGTGAAGAGTTGGCCCTCCTTCTGCTAATACGTTTAAGAACTGAATTCTCCATTTGATGTGAAGTTTTTCCTCATCTGTGCAGTACACCATAATGTTCAAGTGTCAAAAGGTATAACTAAAGGTGCATAGCACCATATCTGTAATGGTAATCAGTCAGTTGGAGCTGGTTAAAGACAGATTCAGGTTTAGACTAGAACACCAGCCCTTAACATGATGGGACCGTATGTATGGATTATACCAGGGGAGTGGAAAAGTAATATAAATGTGATAAACTAATTTTGTTGCTTTTTGTATAATGGTTTATAAATAATTTAATAAAACATGTGCAGCCCTGCTCATGTCACCTGTCTGTACTTCAGATGTTGGAGTTTTGTGTGTTCTGTTATGTTTGGCTTGAAGTTATCGATATAATTACGCATTGTGTTTTGATGTATACTAACTCTCCCTTAGTGAGAAGTGTCCATGGTACACTATGCCCAAAAGTATGGGGGTAGTCATAACCCATGTGTTTCTTCCCTAAACTATTATCATGAGGTTGGAAGTGTGTGTGTGTGTGTGGTGGGGGTTTGAGTGCCTGGTGACAGACATTTTATTTACTTATTTTCACTGGATCCAATGTCAAATTACTGACTGCACCCCAGGCCACCTTATACCAGCAGCTGATTTCATGAATGCTCTTCTAGCTGAACGAACACAACACCCCCACCCAAAAAAAAAAAAAAAGCACTTCTGCATAAACGTATAAAACACCAGTCAAACATCTGGACATGCCTCCTGTGTTTAACTTTTTGTATTGAATTTTGCAGCTTCAATTTACAATGGAAGATGAGGACCAGAGTATCTCATTATCTCTAGCTGCTTTATCCTGTTCTGCAGGCAAGCTGGAGCCTATCCCAGCTGACTATGGGCGAAAGGCGGGGTACACCCTGGACAAGTTGCCAGGTCATCACAGGGCTGACACATAGAGACAAAAACTTCACATTCACATCTACGGTCAATTTAGAGTCACCAGTTAACCTGCATGTCTTTGGACTGTGGGGGAAACTGGAGCACCTGGAGGAAACCCACGGGGAGAACATGCAAACTCTGCACAGAAAGGCCCTCGCCGGCCATGGGGCTCGAACCCGGACCTTCTTGCTGTGAGGCGACAGCGCTGACTACTACACTACCGTGCTGCCCCAGGACCGGAGTATGGTTTTATTTTTGAGAGAAGTGGGAACTTGGCCACAAGGTACTGTATCTGCCCTACAAGATTGTTTTGACTCTACAGACTGGAACACATTCAGGGAAGCTGTTAGGATTAGGATCATTGGGGACCAGGGCTCACATGCCACACATGGCATTTCTCACTCTGAGCTTCTCCAATAATCGCACAGAAATTCCTTCAAGCTATCTACAAACGCCACAGCTGTAGGTCACAGCGCTCCTGGGGCGAGTTCAACCGCTGCAACGGTTTGCTACGTTTTTCTAATTGTTCCTTATTGATTGGCCGAAATGTGCACCGTTCTGCAACTGTGTTGAAATGTTTCATGTGTCTTGAACTTGCCCCTGTGCTCAGAGCAGCATTAGCCAATCAGAAAATAGATTGTTCTGTTGTCGGGGAGACGTGAGTTTCAGCTACAAGCATGCACTGCACCTGCAAAATTGAGAACTAGGGAACGACCTGGAGCAAATGAGAGAATTGAAAGAACTGCAGAACTGGTCAGGACTCGGGATCATCAGGTAATAATTTGTATCAATATTTACTTGGTTACTTTAGTTTTACTCTATAGACCAATATTTCTGGTCTACACCTTGTTCAGTATCGAAAACCTGTCCATTTCAAGCTATCGTAGATAACTGTCTAACTAGCAAGCTAGCTGGTTTACATCTAAAATAGCATACTGTGCTGACGACGACTTAAATGTTCATTTAGTCAAAGACTGTTTTTCTGGGGATTATAGAATGAATAACTTTTGGTTAAGTCGCCTAGGAGCTGTCATGAACAGAGGCGTTTTTCATTTTTTTTAATCGTTTGTGTCATTTATTTTAGCATGTCGGGGAAGAAACAGAAGAGCCTCCTTTCAGTTACAGATACAGTTAAGATGGCGGCGCGTCAGGACGCAGCGGCTTACAGCTCTCCTTTCAAGTGCACGTTTTTGTATTTTTTGTGTATTATAACTGTTTGTTTCGCGTCACCTACAGACTTCAACACAAGATACACCCATATGGATCTGATAGACATCGGCATTCGGCAAGAAATGATCATTTCAAACGACTTTCATCGCGCTCACAACATTCCGGAGGAGATAGCGAGAGCACCGGGGTCTCCGTGGATTGTTATCAGGTCTGGCAGAGGAAGAAGGCGGAGACGTGAGAGGAAGCAAAAACGGGGCTGCAGAGCGGGCCTGCTGAACAAGCTCAGGAAACAGCCACTCAAACCTCCGCTACCAAGCCTCTATCTTTCCAATGCTAGATCCCTGGTACACAAAACGGACGACTTGGAACTACAGCTTGCTGGTAACCGCTACATTCGTGAATGCTGTGCAATCATTATAACGGAGACATGGCTACAACCGCTAATCCCCGACGCTTCGGTGCAGCTAGCAGGCCGCACGCTACACAGATGGGACAGGAATAGCGACTCCGGGAAAAACAGAGGAGGGGGGCTCTGTGTTTACGTGAATGAAGGTTGGTGCAACAACAGTACAGTCTTAGACAAGCATTGTTCTCCTGACCTAGAGTTCATGTCCGTAAGATGCAGACCCTTCTTTCTGCCGAGGGAGCTAGCAGCTGTTATCATCACTGCAGTCTACATACCACCGGACGCTAACGTCAAAACCGCTCTCTCTCTGCTCGCAAACAACATTAACAACCACCAGCGAGCCTACCCAAACGGCGCGCACATCATTGCAGGAGACTTCAATAAGGCAAACCTCAAAACGGTGTTGCCTAAATTTTACCAACATGTTAAGTGTGCAACGAGGGGAGTAAATAATCTGGACCATGTTTATTCCAACCTTAAACATGCCTACAGAGCTATTCCCCTCCCCCACCTCGGACAGTCTGACCATCTCTCCCTGTTCCTACCCCCCCGCATACACCCCTCTCAGCCGGCAATCAAAGCCACAAAGACGGAAAATTACCACCTGGCCTGACGACGCCCTCCCCCGACTCCAGGACTGCTTTGAACGAACACAGTGGGAAGTTTTCCATCACGAGGACCTGGCCACATACACGGATGCAGTGCTAGCTTACATCAAGCACTGCATTGACACGGTCACCGTGGTAAAGACCATTCCGGTGTTCCCGAATGAGAAACCATGGATGACCGGCCAGGTCCGTGCACTCCTACGTGCCCGGGATGCAGCCTTCAGATCCGGCGACCGAGCGCTATACAGTAGGACTCGGGCCGACCTGAAGAAAGGCATCAGTGCAGCCAAAGCGGACCACAGGAGAAGGATTGAGGAGCAGCTGACAAGCCCCAGGCAGCTGTGGCAGGGCATTCAGGCAATAACAAACTACAGGGGCTGTGCTGTGTCAGCCGGGGACTCAGATGCGGCACTTGCGGAGGAGCTGAACAGCTTCTTCGCCCGCTTTGAAGCTCAGGCGCAGCACACAGCCAAACCACCCCCCGGACCATCTCCCCAGCTGCCACTACAGCTCACACCTCCCCCCAGCACTCCACCCCAACCCCCACT